>NW_025533148.1:0-167054 GCF_020631705.1 Daphnia magna | reverse complement strand
ATCAACTGGTAAGATAACAGTTATTTAAACCTTTTCATTTATAAAAATAATCATATGTAAACATGGGAACCTAAACTTAACTGATAAACAGGGATCTCCAGAAGAAACTTTGTACGTGGCATGAAGACTGCTTTGACTTCAATTGTGAAGCTAATTGCGTGAGAAAACTCATGCCTCTATTTTTGTCCTTATCTTCATCGTCTTTACATTATATTTAGGTTTAGTTCTCTAGGTTGCTGTTAAGCTAAATGTGTCATGCCAGTCATACCATCAAGCCTGTCTTGTTTCGTTGTGGAACCCAGCTTCAATATCTTCAAGAGTTATGGCAGAATCAAGATTTGGTGTGGCCGTCAGAGATTTTGACCAACGCCCAACGCTGTACCATTTAAACGTTATTTCTACAAATTGTGATTACGTATTGTATTGTGTATCGTCCTTTGTATTGTGTGGGTATTGTGCTCAATTAATACATTTAAAATGTAAACTGATATCCTGTAGCTAATTTATTTACGAATGGTGTTACGGGTCGACCCAAAAGTACATCCCCCATGGACGTCCGTTAGGACTAATATAGTATAGGGGTGTGACTAAATAAAACATCCTGTGGACGTTAGTTTTAGACATCCCATGGGACATTCATTTCATCCATCCTATGAACGTTCCTTTGGACGTCCTATGGATGTTCACGATTTACATCCATGGAGAGGACATTATATATCCTGTAAAATCCATAGACGTCAAACTGATATCCTACTGAATGGAACTGATATCCATGGTATATCCTATGGATATCTCTGTGCTAGTAGGGTAGTAGGACTTATATACGTCAACGTAGTTTATAAATTTTTTTTGTTTGGGGTTTTTTTTGTTGTTTGTTTTTTTGTTGTTTGTTTTTGTAATGGATTCGGGGACGAATGCAGAGGGGGATGTCACGTGGCCAATGACCACGTTATGATCCGGTTAGTATTCAATACTACCGGACGTGTGACGTCAGTGTTTCCCTGTATATAGTCCCCCGGGAGTCGTGTATCGGGTCTCAGTCTTAGTCTTGTTAACTGTGATTACAACGCATTGCTACAATAGAGATCGGCTTGCTGGGAGAGAGTGAATCATAGGATTTTAAAGCAGGCATGCATCTGATCTGTAGAGACTGCCTAAGCAACAAGCTATGCAAGAGCCACCGCCTTCAATAAACACAATATTTCTGTTTTTTTTTATAAGCTTCATGCTGTTTTTATTAAACATAAATTAAAGGCTACTTTTGACATCTATAATTTTGACAAAACAGATGTTATCTAAAAATTGCACACTATTTTAAAATATGAATTTACTTATTGTGTTACACAGGCCTCTACCCACATGTCATAAGCCAGGCAAAGTAATTGCTACTAAAGGGATAAAAATGTCGAAGCCATGACGTGTGTGGTGAAAGGGGTACTTGAGTTGTTTTTTTGTTACGGTTGGGCTGGCGGTTAGTGCATGTGGAAACATAATTCCACCTATTTTCTTATAACTCGTGCAAAAGGGATAATCCACAGTTTCTCAATGGAGTACCTTTCGGTTCCGTTGGGGAGAGCAAATGGTACCGGATGGATGTCGCAAGATGATTTTCTTTCTTTATATGCAACATTGTGTAGCATGTACCAGAGCTAGTACATGCTAGAGCTACACAAGGTGGGGAGACTCGGGGCTATATGGGACAGAAAAATAAAAAACTAACTTTAAGAATTTTTACTGAATAAAAAAATAAATTATCATTAAACTTGTTGTATTCATGTTAAACCTTATCATGTCCTCTATTAAAGATATTTTTAAAAATATGGTTTTGTCCAATACATAATTCTCTAGCAAATTATTTAATGAAAGACCTTTTTTGTTGAACACTAAAACATAACGGGGTTACCTCGGGACAGCTCCATAAAAATTCTTTTTATCCTAAAATAATTAGATTTATTTAATATTATTATAGCCATTCGATTACGAATTATATTTCGTCGGGTAATGTGTAAAAATTTATCGAAAATGAATTGTTAACAATTAAAAAATAGTTTTAAACTTTTTTTCTTCAAAATTTTCCTTTTGTTATGGGGGTTGGCTTGAGCTAGCTGCAAAAAGGGAGGGATTATTTTTTAACCGATAGTTACATGTTATAAATAGCTAATTTGGGGTAATTTAAATTTAATGTAATTTAAATGTACTTCGTCCCAAACAACCCCAGACTGGATGTCCCAAATTGCCCTGGCAAAACCACTTGACTCATTTTACTCTTATTACACCTAAACGATAACAGCTACACAAAAATCTTAACACAAAAAAAAAGGAGAATGAATTCCTTTCAATGTCGGCTTTGGTTTTTTTATAACGTATTTAGAAAGTACCCTTTTTTCGTTTTTTTATGGGGAGGGATTTCACCCAAAATGGAATAAACCGATTTTTCCCTCCAACTCCTAAACAAATGGTAAGATTTAATAATTTTTTTGTCAACGTGTAACAACATTTCACATGTTTGGCTAAAATTAATATTTTCTAAAAATGGAACATGCCAAAAACGGCGATGTCCCACCTAACCCCTGTCCTCAAATAGCCCCGGTCTCCCTACTTGCTGTTGTTGTTGATGAGATGATAACCAACCTTCAGCAGTTAGCGTGATCGGCCGATACTTACTGCGTAAATCTGCACCACCGGAAAATGGTAACTACTAATCCTAGAAAAGCATGACCAAAACGTAATTAAGATATTTCCTTAGATCTCAATCTGTTAACAAATGAGCCTAACCTTCCTAGTCCAGTATCAAATGACTCAACGACAGTCAAGAATGAAACACACTCCAGTATTGATTTAACTACACTTAACAATAGGGGTGCACAAGCTGATGTAGAGGAATCAGGTTTTAATCCTGAAGATGTAAGACCACTACCAGTTTAGCGCCACCAAGGAAGACTGTAGAGGCGTGGTAATAAACGGACTACGGCAATCCTGACTGACACCCCAGAAATAAATGCTCTTCATGATGCTGAGTTAGCTCGTCTTCCAAAAAAATCAAAGAAAATAATTGACTTTGGTAGTTCTAGTAGCAGTGGTACACCCCGGGAACGGTTGATCAAAAAAATTCAACGAATTTTATAAAAATCTAAAATACAACAATAAGGAGAATGATGATAACATGTATTATCTGTCAAAAAAATACTTTTTCCTACAAAAATGGTGAGCAGGGTGAAGTGCACACAGTGTGACAATTGGGCCCACGAAACATGTTTGAGTCATGGAGAAGGTGACTTCTATGTCTGTATATGGACTGGCTTTTAAGTTTAACTATGGTTTATTTAGTGTTTTTACATCCTAGTCTTCAGCTAGAAGAATTTTAGTTTTGTTGTAGCATCTAGTCAACCAGGCTGATTACCATTTCAGAATTTGTTACATGTTACATGCTGCATTAATAAACTGTGTTTAACGCATTGGAAGTTTAGCAATTTATATATATCTGATAATCAAACTCCTCGTTTGTGAAATGGCATATTTATTTCACTGCGTTGTAGAGTACTCATTGCTGGTAGTTACTGTGAATTAAATAACAATATCTTTCGTTTTTAGATGTATTTGCCCACAAAACCGTCCACAACACACTAATCAGCTTCGGATCGCAAAAGAAAAGCTGCAGCACTTGTAAAAGTACGTTTTGGCGACGCAGCAAATTTCGGTCGACGCAAAAGTTATTTTGTGCAACTTGCCTCCTCATGTTGTCAGTGTTCTACGTCAACTGAAAAAACAAACGAAAACTAGCAGCAGTGCGTAAATAGCTACAACATAACCAAACACTTTTGAAAGAGTCAGTGGACAGATCGAACGTGAGGAAATGTTATGTAATATCCTAGTAACGTGTTAACGACAGAAGTCCTTAGGAATTAATGTTAATTTAATTTTCGTTTTGTATGTCTGTGTGTGTATGTGCGTGTGTGTGGTAAGATCGTGTCAGACGATGGGCAGACAAGTCCGAACTTGTCTGACCTTGGCTAAACTAATACCCTTTGGTTTTGCTATAGGTTACCCTCTATTACACTTCCGCCACCCCATTTACACCTAAAACTAAATGTTCGCGTTAGCGCCCTTCTTTTGTTTTACCCTTTTTCTGCATTTCCGCCGTAGTCGAAGACGGAGGAGATGCGGCAACGAGGTCACTCTGATTCGTTTCGTCGGCTGCAGTCGCAACCTGTCGCTCCAATTTTCGGTGTTGTAAACTCGTAATCGCGTTTAATACAATCGCAGCGTGGCCCTTTGGCCACTGAGTTAGCCACATTTTCATCTCGTTTATTTCGGTGGTTAACATAACGTTATTTGCATTAAACTTTTTGTTAAAGGAATTGAATTCAATTGTACGCGCAATGAAATTGGACGTTGAAAAATTAAAGAAGTAGACGCTGGAGGCTTCGATTGCTATTCTCCCACGCCAGGTAAATGAATTTATTTTGCTTAGGAAAAAATTATGAATCGATTTTGTGTTATCAATAGAACAGAATTCGTTAAAATAATGGTTTTGGTATGGTACTCTACCAACCAAACGCTGTTTGTAATGTGACAAAAAATTGAACAACGAACAATATTTGCAATGCAACGTTTTGTGACTTTCTTTTAGAATGCCATGTTTGGGAACTACAGTGGATCATTTGATTTTCTTACTTTTCTGGCTAACTGAAACCAATAGTAGGTGTACATAGTAGCAAAAAGAAATCAACAAGTGTCAATACAACCTCCTGAAATAAAATTAAGACCCTTTTATTAATACGTTAAATTTCTATGTGTTCAAATTTGAAATTAGAACCTGCCAATTTCGGTATACAAAAATTATACACGTTCAACAGCTTATTCCATTATACAAAAATTGGAGGGAAAATTGGATACTTATCTGTCATGCCAAAAAGTTCAAAATTTTCGCGTGGTGGCTCTGAGAACGGGTTTATTTTTGAGGACAGCCTTTATGGGACAACGTCTTATGGCGTTGAGCAACCGTAACAACCCCTAGCTGCACCCTCTTATGGAGAACTAACTCCTTCACGTGAAAAATAAGTTTTAGTAACTATAATTTAGATTTCCCTTTTCTTTATTTGGGGGTACGTTATTCATTTCTTCATTTCCTTAATTTTTTTCTAGCCCCAATTTTATCTAGTTTATTTTTATTTAATTATTGTTTGCGAGCGGTTCTATTTTGCTCGTGGCCCGCTCCTTTGTAGCAGATAAATTTCTTGCAGGAAACGAAAATTTTCTGCTAGAAGAGACGAACCACTTAAGGTGAGAGCCATGAGCGCATCCTTGGATGTGTTGCTGCTTTCATTACTGTGGGAGATGAGAATAGAGCAGTAAAACATCTTACGTTGCACGTTCTCAAATGTGAAAATCTCATTTGTGTCAGTTGCAGGCTGCGTCTTATGGAGAAATCAACTTTTCATGTTAAAAATAAGTTTTCATAAATATAATTAAGATTTCCTTTTCCTAGCAGTGGGTACTCTATTCATATTTCATTTCAAAATATTTTTTTCTAGTCCTAGTTCTATCTCCAGTTTATTTTTATTTAGCTATTGTTTGTGAATGGTTTGTTGTTCATCCCCTCGTAGCAGACGAATTTCTGGCAGCAAACGAAATTCTTCGGCTAAAAGAGACGAGCAACTTACAAACAAACATAAAATAAAAATAAAGTAGATAGAACTGGAGCTAGAAAAAATTGGGAAACGAAAAGATGAATAGGGTACCCACTGCTAGGAAGAAAAGGGGGAAATCTAAATTATAGTTATGGAAAACTTAATTTTTAACGTGAAGAAGATGGTTTCTCCATAAGACGCCGCAGCCGCAGCAGACCAACTTGGACACAAATGAGATTTTCGCATATGTGAAAACGCGCAACGCAGGATGTTTTACTGCTCTATTACCCGAGACACGTAAACCGTACCGACCTTCCCAAAAATGGCCAATCGGTTCCAACTCGGGTAGGTTCTTTTCAAGCGGTTCGAATTCGTTCAAAACACCGGTATAACTGATACAACCCACCACAAACTTGAAAAATGGCGGATAAATGAAAAAATATTATTAAAAAAATATATATAATGAAACAATGAAACGGGCCAAACAGGGATAAAGTAGTGTAATCGGGTTTTGCACCGGTTTTATTCAAGCCCCCAACCGACCCAAGGAAAGAACGCAAGAAGTGACAATTTACGCTAATTTAAATTTAAAAAACGCTTTTTCTTAGTTTAATCTTATTCTATAAATGAAAAAGATTTCATTAATGTAAAAACATAGTATTTGCATAACTGAAAAAAACAAAAACAGACAATAAGTCTAATTATAAAAATTTACACACAGATGGAGTTTGTGTTGAGTAGAAAGGTGGTGTGTGCAATTGGATTCATATCAGTTAATGGAAACGAATCCATTGGTAACGACTCAAGGTATCCGTTTCGAGCAACCAACGTGAACGGATCTGTTTCTAATCACGGGTGAAGACTGTGTTGTACCCCTTGTCGGAAATTCCGACGGACGAAACTCACAGCCCTCGTCCGAAAGACAGCCCTTTGGCCGAAGCAGCCTAAACTGAAAAGAATGACGTGAAGGTTGAATTCATTGAGGCGGAGCCTGCAGAGTTCATCCCGCCAGAATATTGGTCCAGTTCCCGCAGGGTTATCGGGAAGGTTACCAATAGCGATCAGCCCCTGACCCTAATCAGGGTGCATTTTGCCAATCGGGTTTCGAAATTCGGGGCTCAGGGTGGGGCTCAGGGTGAAAATTTTGAACCACGATCTCAATCGGGGTTGTATCGTGGTGCCTAATCGGGGATGCAACCCCGATTACAATCAATTGATCGACGTAAAAACATAATCGATCGAGTCGAAATCGATTATCCGACCCGACCCAAATTCGTAGTTTGAACTCAGGCACCATTTTTACAAATGGCGTCGGGGCAAGCGGGTTACCCTCGATTTTTCCCCGCCCTGCCCTGGCTAATGAAATGGCACCTGATTCAGCCCCGATTGCCTTTTCCCATGGCGGGTGGGGTGATAAACCCGATCATGGCAAATCGGGGCCGATCGCTAGTTACCGATCGATAGCCGGCAAGGAACATCATCATCAACTGGTGCCTCTATTCCAAGATCGGACGCTCAAACAAGATCAGACAACGGTGTAGTTTTTCCCATGTAAATAAGGGGCGGTTCAGCCATTGAAATACACTCACTTTTCTTCACCGAACCCTCGCGTTGCGTCGTTTTTCTCTAACCTCCTCATTTCTCAGAGTCAAGGTCCAGATCCCTGCCGCCGCCACTCTCTCTAGCCTTCCCAACCATCAACCCTTTGCCGTGCCAAGCCCGCAACCTGAGACGATCCCCGCCGCAGCCCAGGATTCAGTTCATCACCGCCACGAGTAATACTCGAGCGGCCGCAACCTCTGCTATGCCCGATAAGGCTAAACAGATATCCCGGCATTGTCTAAGCCCGATACGGTGAAGACGAATACCGAAGACATCAAGTCGTACCCCGATCAAGGCGAAGGCTGTTGTTTCTAAACGTGCTACGGCACTACTCGTAAAACTGATCTGCGTAAGATCAAACCAGTCTGGCAGGCCTCACCCCGTAAGTCCCGGACTGTCAATCTGCGCCAGCAGTTAACTGGCCCTTCGGAATATAATTCCTGAAACCCCTAGACTTACAAGTAAAATTTTTGCAACAGAAAACAGAGTCACCTTCCATTGCTATTTACGGTCATTATCGGGTCGGGTATAGTTTGGGTGTAGTCGGGTAGTATATAGAAATACTAAATTCTATTCATCGGTATGTAATTTATAATAATATCATCATATGGAATTCTTCATAACAAAATTCATCAAACATTGGGACTTTTCAACCCTAGGTGTCGCCTAGAAATGATCGGGCAGAATGATCAGCAAAATTAGATCGGATCGCTGATCAAGATTGAAAAGTTTATTGGAACAGCAAGTCTGCCTTAGACCATGAATAGCGCCTGAGGATGACCTTGGCCATTTAATAATAATTTATTTCAATAGTTGCATAAGAGTTTTTTTAAATGGAGTTATATTAAGTTATTAACACTGTTTCAATAAAACTTGTTAGATATCGTCGTGTTGAGATTGTTCGAAGATAGCTGTTCGTTTTCTTGGCTACTAAATCCGCCTTCGTATAAGTGTATCGAACCTGAAGGGTACTATTTTTATTGCCATGCGTTCTCCACCAATAAATTTATAGTTTTAGCCGTTCTTTTACGGTTTTTTACGCAATTAAATTATATTCATTCGCATCATATACCAGGATTTAACAGATTTAATGTAATGATGACAGATATGAAGTATTCATGAAATGAAGTCAATCTGTAAAAATTAAAATGGGCGCCTTCTAACAACTGCTAATTGAGTAGAGGTGGCACTAACATGCAATATGGGCTACCACTAGGATCGGAACCCGACCCTAATCGGGGTGTATTTTGCCAATGGGGTTTTCAAATTCGGGGCTCGGGCCAATGTTTGGGGGTTCCGATCTCAATCGGGTTGCTCTAATCGGGGATGCAACCCGATTACAATCAATCGATCGACGTAAAAATATAATCGATCAAACCGAAATCGATTATTATGATGAAAATCGGGGAGTTCGCCTCGGTTGCCCTGATAAAACTCCGACCCAAATTCATAATTTGAATTCACGGGCAAGTGGGTTAACCTAGATTTTTGCCCCGCCCCGGCTGACAAAGTGGCATCCCGATTCAGCCCCGATTGCCCTTTTCCGGGGTGAGGAGGGCGATTTACCTGAATTTGGCTAATCGGGGCTCTTATTTTTCAATCGGGTTTCGCATTTCAGGTATCGGGGCGGGGCGTTCGGGGCTCGGGGAGAAAATGTTTGTGCCCCAAACCCAATCGGGGTTAAATCGGGGTACAAAATCGGTATGCAACCCCGATTGAAATCAATCGATTTATGTAAAAACACAATCTTTCGAGTGAAAATCGATTATTATGTTGAAAATCAGGGAGTTTGCCCCGATTGCCCTGATCACAAACCCGACCCAACTTTCAAGTTTGAACTCAGAAGACAACAACACTGGTACTAGTAGGCCAATCACGCCTCTTTTTAAATATTGCGCCTTACTCCGCCATTTTTGCAAATGGCGTCGGGCAATCGGGGGAACCTCGATTTTTGCCCCACCCCATCCCGGCTGACGAAGCGACACCCCGATTTATCCCCGAAGGTCATTTTTGGGGGGGGGCGGGGCAGTTAACCCGATTCGAGCTAATCGGGGCCGATTGCTAGTTACCGCCCAAAGTAGTCTGTTTGAGGTATTTGAACGTTTTGCTATAGTTATACGCTATATCCCTCAAAAACAGAAAATAAGTAGAGAAAATTAAGACGAATTTAATAGAAACACAATCAATGACATCCAAGCACATTAAGCAACTAACCTACCAAGAACAGCAATTTCTCCTCCTTCGCCCTCTGTTGAGTGATGGATGCGAATTTGGATCCCGAACCAAGAAAAACGAAGTTGTATAGAACCCTTCGGGAAACTATATCATCTCATCTAGACAGAATGCCTATCGGGAAACTTTTTGCATAAAAGCTCCTGCATATCATAGTAGACCTAGGCTATGTCACAAAAAAATCTTCTGATTTCAGGTAACACGGTGGAAAAAAATCTATCGCGTCAATGCTACGCTGGACAAAAGAACACATTTGCGTTTAGATGTGGAAGGAGCGGAGATAAGCAATAAAACGGATAGTTAAAAGTTAAAAACTAGTTGCCATTACACGCCTTACATTCGAGGCTATGTTAAAATGTAATTACAACGATTACACCAAACGTCGTCGTAAGACGAAAGAGGCACGAGGAAAACAAAACTGAAGCAGTGGTGCATCCGAGTAAACTTTGCTTTCTTCCTCATCGGTTCAAAACAATTCGAATATTGGTAAAAATGCACCAGAAAAAAAAATAAAATACTCTATGTACCCACTAAATCATTGTTTTGTTTCCGTGGAATCGATTCGACTGGGAATGGCTAACTTAATGTTTTCAACGTCAGTTGAACACATGGGTCAACACGATTGTTGCGAGTGGCTTTTAAGCGTCACCTTAGTTTCTGCACATATAACAAGGCTTTATCCCTTGTGCCGTAATCCACGATCCCGATTGAAGTTTAGAATCAAGCATCTAGAGATCTGCGTTTGAAATAGTTAGCAGTTTTCACGCAGGCTATACGTGCATGCGTGACCTGCATACCCAACGTTCTGCTTGCTAGATATTCTCTATTGATTTTTCCCACTACCCCAGGGGCTGTATCTGGTTTTAGCATAGAAACAGAAAGTATCAACCTTTTTCGATCCCGATGCAGAAATCGTTTTAAACAGTGCGGCCATATTGAACACTTCCATCACTTTCCACAACGGCAACAAATAACAGAATGTAAAAGAAAAAAATATAATAAATAAATAAAATAAAAAATAACCAAAGGCAAATTCTGTGTATGGGGCGATAGGAGGCCTCAGCAAATGGAAGAATATATTAATCAATAAATGTTTTTTGGTTTCCTTGCCGTGTTTTCTGCCCTCATTACGTTTTTCAATTGAATGAGGACGTCAAATTCAAGGAAACAATGATAGTCGCTGGTACATTTGCGTTGTGCGCTCAGTTGGTCCGCTAAATACTCTGAATTTTGGGAGGCAAACTGGACTCGTCCTACAGTTTCCAAAGAGAACAATATTCTCTGTAGCTTCTGAATTCCATTTCAGTGGCGTGGGGGAGGGGAGCTTTCCACAGGCTCCACTTGACTGTATCATTTCAAGCAAGTCAAACGAAAGTTGACGTGCATTTCTAGAAACACGACAATCGTCGACATTGGATTAAAGGGACAGCGAAGAAGAGACAACACACTACCGAAAGAGAAGAAGAACGGACAAGACGATGCGAGTGCGTCGACGTGGCCAACCGAACGATTCATCTGACAAGGGTGGAGCCAGAGGACGCAAAAAAAATAATAAAATAATAAATAAATATATAAAAAAAGGATAGGAAATTACGGAGCCATGCGCGGAGTTTCGTGCGTACTATAGCAACGCATCAAAGATGGCACACAAAAAAAGAAAAAATATATAACGAATAAAGCGTCGTTGGATTGGTAGGGGAAGGCAATGCACGTTGTTGAACGACGGTGCACGACACTGGGCATGCACTGCAAGCAGCAGCCATCAGAAATGGCTGACGGCCTTACATTGACCCATTCACCAGCATAGTCAAGTCGGGTTACTTGATTGCGACGGACGCGTCAGTGATCAGTCCAGTCGACAAGGGCTCGCAAGTTTCACCTACACATCAAAGACAATGTGCAGTAAGAAGGTTGTTCTTTGCCAACTACAACTGTATAGGTCTAAGTGATTGGCAAAGATGTTATTCGTTCTCCCGGGACAGTTTTAGGGGGAAAACCAAATTTTTCTTTTTTTTTTTTTGTTTTGTGTTTGATTTTGTTTTTGTTTTTTTTTCTTTTCCTTTTGCTGTTCGTTGCAGGCCAATTTACAGCCATGGGTCGATTGGTTCGGATCGCGGTTAAAAACCGGCATTAATATGCGCCGCGACTCGTACTTTCTGGTCGTTAGCTGCACTTCGCTTTTACTTTACGCCATTTGTTTGTACACGTTTCTCCATTTGAACGGGTATATCGGTGCAAAAAGTTTGGTACCGGGAGCTGCACCGCCAACCGGGATCGGAGCACGACACAAGGAACAGGGCGATGTTCAAAAGAGCTCGCTTTTCTCAGCTCCATACGTCAAAAGCCAGGCAGAATTCGACGACGGCAAGATCCACGAATTTCAGCACAACGTCGGACATCCAGTCGACTGGGATATGCGAGTCAAAGGTAATAAATAGCCACGTCCAATTTCTTGCAGACAAAAATGATAACCTAGTCCGACTGCGCTATTTCTCCCCTCCACTCTCCAAAATACACTAGGTATTTCACACCTGCTTCTTAGAGCCGAAATTTCATTGCTATAGCCTACTATGTTATTGATGCAGCTTTTTAATGCACTGGTTGTAAGGCTGTGAAGCTTCTGCCTTGTACTGCGTCATCGTTGTTGGTTGTGTAACAAAGGACTCGAGACACGAATTTCTCCTATAGTCTATAGCCTACACCATTTCCTTCTACAATATGTCTCCCGACTGCTGTCCAGTGCAGGAATCTGAAAAGCTTTTCGTGCGTTTGCGTCGAATTGTTTTGCACAGCTCTGAACAAATTCGGTTAGCCAATACTTGGAGCTTCAAGATCTGTAACCCCATTCAAACATTTAAAAGTCCTTTCTTCAAAAAATCCGAGTCTCCATTGCCACGTGCCTTTGAAACTCAGTAAGTCATATCCTGAAAAAGCGCCAGTTCAACAACTTGCACCTCTTACCAAACCCTTGAACTTTCGTACCAATGCTCACGTACCATAGGAATTCAAATGGCTATTGAATAGACGAGCCAAAAAGAAAATGGCCCTGCCGTATCCAATGGGAAAGACCGTAGTACCGTGCAGGCTATAGACCGCGCCAAGTATTCTAGAGACAGGCCGTTTCAATGGCTATTGATGCGTGTATAGAGCTAGCCCTAATACGTGGTGAATGACGAGCGCTGGCCGCTATACACAAACGATAAAGTATGCTGCAGTTAAGACACTGTTTAGCCATGGCATTGTGTATAGACCTACACTACGGCAATACACGCATGCCATTGCGAACGTGTTTTGCTTTGGCTTTTGGCTCCATCTGTTCTGCCAACGTTTGTGGTGTACGTATAGTACGTGCGTTGGGAAAAAAAGGACTGAAAGTGGATCGATGAACCGGCCCGGTCTCAACGGATCTCTGACAAACGAATGGCAGCAAGTAAATCGATAGATTTTAGGAGGGTCCCTCCCCCTAAAATGGGTGGTAGGTTTCTCACGTTGAAATCTGCTGACCAGGAAGCGCTTCTTCGACGGATTTAATGGCTATTACTAGCCTACATTTATTTTTTATTTATTTTTATTCCCTTACCTGTAATCTGTTTTTGTAAGCCGTTATCGTCACCGCTTGTGTCGCAGGGCGGGGAAACGAATTTAGTTAATAGTGGGAAAAAATCTGTTTCCGTCAAAGGAAAAATGCTAATCATTGGAGAGTGAAAAAGAACTTAGGAAAAAAAATAATAATAATACTGGTACTTAAATAATGCCAATAACTTCGGTATATAGGCTACAAAAGGGAAAAGTTTGGAATGGCAAAAGTCAGGCCATAACTAGTGGTCTCGTTTTTTTTTTTTTTTATTTGTAAAGGGAAAGGAAAGCCATTTTTCACGCATGAAAGTAATAGGTCACACACGAGATTTAGGATTCAATTTCATTTTATACATTTTTTTATTATTATGATTATTGACTTTTTTTTCGTTTATTTTTCTTTTTCTTATTATTTTACTTTCCTTTCTTTGGTGTATTTAAATAATTCAATATTTGATTTTCTTAGCGTTGTATCAACACTTGTCGTGTATAAACAACGTCAAACGATATCTCCCAAGAGGCGAAAGTTCTGATTCAATAAATAGGCCTTACCATCAACTTACAATCGCAAAATGTCTTTTCCAAAAACTTGAAAGAGTCAGAGGACTTTGCCAACTCGAAAATCTATAGGACATCCTTTCCAAAAAGACATCTTGAATCCCCCTGTACTTTATAGCACCGGGAAAGATCACCCCCCCCACCCCCCTCTCCCCCAGAAATAGCTTTAAACAAAAAACACACAAAAAAAAAACAAAACAAAAAACTGAGGATTCCAGTAAATCCAATATAACGGGAGTCGGTATAAAGCCTTGAAGAAAATGTCTATATAGCGTACAATGGCGACTTGTATCGCCATCAAGGCGACCTATAGATATAATAGTAGCTATATATACTGAACAATAATACATAATCGATTGTTGTCATTGGTGTGCCCAACAGATTTGGGTGTTCACGACATTGGCGAATACATAAGAACACAGCGCGAGAAACGAGAACACATTCAGATGCTGTTACAGCAGCCTGGAATGCAGACGGCAGCAACGAAACGAGGTCCACCACGGAACGCGGAGCATCGTAGGTCCGTTGCTGGACGAAACGTGAACGAAAAGGCGCTGTTAGGAGAAAGAGAGGCTGGAGGAGAGTCTTCTTGGCGACGGATAAGCCGTTCAGTTAGCCACCCGAACTCCAGTGCAAATCAGAGTACGGAAGTCAAGAAAGCAGGCAACGTGAACGACAGCGAAGAGGTCAAACCTCAGCCTTTGTTTCCTAAAGATCTTTTCACGCAAGAGGAACGTCAACGCGGCGCTGTCATATTCCACGTGATGGGCGTTGTCTACATGTTTGTAGCGCTGGCCGTCGTCTGCGATGAATTTTTCGTGCCCTCGCTTGACGTTATCATCGAAAAACTGAATATCCCCGACGATGTGGCCGGCGCCACTTTCATGGCGGCTGGTGGCAGCGCACCGGAGCTCTTCACCAGCGTCATCGGTGTCTTCGTCCCGTTTGACGATGTTGGCATCGGCACCATCGTCGGCTCGGCAGTCTTCAACATTCTGTTTGTCATCGGTATGTGCGCGTTGTTCAGCAAGACGATCTTGACACTGACGTGGTGGCCACTCTTCCGCGATTGCACCTTCTACAGCATCAGCCTCATTGCGCTCGTCCTCTTCTTCATGGACAACATCATCGTATGGTGGGAGGCGGCTCTCCTGCTTTTACTTTACGCTGCCTACGTCTCGTTTATGCGATGGAACGAGGATGTCGAACGAGTCGTCAAGCGCTTCCTCTACCGTAATACTATGCCTCGCATCTCCAGCACCGATCAGCTCGTTACAGCCAACAATGTAAGCACTCAGTTTCTTCATTCTTTGTTTTCATACGTTTTCTTCCATTTTTTTCTTTTTTTTGTTTTTTTTTAGCTAACGTTTACGTGCGTAACGGGTGCCTATTTTATTTGATATTTTTTAAATTTAAGCATCTAAATTTTCTTTCGATCGGTATCCATATCATATATTAGGTTGAAGAGCTTGAAGTTGAAGACCAATAGTTTAGAGTGAATGCAAAACAAATAAGAAATAATGCCGTTGGACATGTTCAACTGTTATGTATAGACCTGCGAGTTAGCTGGCACTCTCTGTACAATTCTTTTGGAGTAGTATGTATATTCCTATATATATGTGTAGTGAATTTGTAGCTTACAATAGATGCCCTTCATCGTGCACGCTCCATCACTTTGGGGCTGCGCGCGCCGCATTCAAGCCGGTTAAGAAGCCAGAAATCGATAGCCTTTGTTGCTCGACTTGTGAACAGTTTCCAGTTGTATTTCACATGAGCAAGCTATAGGGGCATTCAATGGTGAATGTATGAAGCTTTCTGCAAAGCCAGCCGGAAAGGACTGAACGAACGACAGCAGAAAGTCCCTACCCACTCCAGCCCCGCGTCCGTACGCGAGAGTTATGTTGTTGGCTCTGTGCTAATACTTTAGGCAAATTCGTCACAGTCTCTTTTTCCTTCTTCTTTTGTATATAGTTATGATAATATTAGTGTATGCTGCTAGTAGCAAAGTAATAGCATCGCCAGTTCTAAAACAAACTTTCATCGCGCACCCTTTTTTTTTTTTGCTCTTCCGAGAAGCTGTTCAAGGATTAGCCGAACTATGGCATTTCTTTACTTCAATCAAGAACTTGTAATCATAATCACACTCGTAATATGTTCTAGTTGGCTTTACTAAAAACAAGGGTGTGTACAAGGAATGCAGTTGGGCAATATATATACAGAATATATAGCACGTGCTAGCAGCCAATTGCTTTTATGAATATAGAAAACTATCGATTAAACAAAAGGCCATTACTTTTAGTGGGTGTGTATATATTATATACTGTACATATAGGCTGGCCTGTACAAACTCCTGGTTTCCGGCAGTGTAGATATATATACGTGCAGCACTGGCTCTCAACACAACAAATAATGAAGTGCTACAACATAGTCGAATGGGCTCTCGCTTTAGGTTTTCACTTCCAACCTACGCTCACGTTCCATTTTCCCTCTCTTTCTTTTCTTTTATTTTCTTTTTTTTTTTTTTGTTTCCATTTCGATTGACTTTGTCCACGACAAGTTACATTTGGTTTGTTTTGTTTTTTAAGTCTCGGTGGGTTCTTTTCCCCCCCTGGAGATCGAATCGGTTAATCGCAGCAGAAAACCGAAAACCTTTATTCGAATAATAAATAGAAAAATCTATAAAAAGTTCCGAATTTTTAGTTGATCTCCGCACTCTCCGTCACTGAACGCCAATGTCTTCTTAACTTGAAAAGTCTATGATGAATTCTACCGCGGAAATGTTTTTCAACGGAGCATCCGACTTCCGCTCATCGACCCATTCCCATTCCAGACCTTCCATCGATCGCTTCGATAAACAGACTGTATAAAGACGACGAAGACGTTCTCTCGTTAAGGGCTGACGGCCAGCATATAATGAAGACATATCAAACGTAATTTGCTGGCCAGCAGTATTTTAGTCGACCGTGAAGAATGTCCCGAAATTTGTTTATCTACTGTATTATTATGGTTCATATGGGAGCGGGGCTTTGATTAGTGACTGGCTTGCATAGTTCTTTTTCTTTTCTTTTTCTTTTTTTTTTTTGTTTTGTTTTTCTTCTTTCCTTTCTCCTTTTGTGGCAAGCAAGTCGGATGAGAATGTATATAGCCGAGATCCGGCGTGTTTTTATGCGACTTGCACGATATCGTAATCTGATCAGATGACGTGACCACACTTGGCGAGGCGAGAAGCATGCTAAAGGGCCATCAGTTCGTGCCAGCAGCTCGTCCAGTCCTAGCGTAGAGCAGTTGCAGCCGAGCGAACACGCCATTATTTCATCGTACCTAGCACAAGCCGACTCGCTTCCTCTTCCCTCCTTAGCCGCACACGACGCTTCGTCCCTTCCGAGACACCAATCGATCTACGGATTCTACGCCTTTCATGTTTTTTTGGTTTTTTTAGTTTTTTTTTTTTTGGTTTTGTTTTTTTCTCAGCGTGTTTGGGGTACCAAGCTCTCTTAAGCTTACGCTGTATAGTAAGACATTTTCTATCTAAACCAGGAACGAATGATTAGTTTTAAACTTTCTTTTCAGTCCGTATATATAATAGCCTATATACGATGTAGACTACAGCTTGTACAACGAAAGGGGAATTTGTTATGCAAAACTTTACCGATTGACTCTAACTGCAGTATAATAATAATAATAATAATGTTGCCTAAAAACTCTATAGCAGTATATGGAAACAACTTCAATTTTTCCAAAAGAAACCTTATGAATATATAGTCCTCTGCTTTGCATAATATGGGACGGGCTATTCGTTAGATGTTAAGACATTTTCGCAAACAATTTGAGGAACTGAAAATTCGTAAAGCTGAACGTGCATGTATGTCTGTTCAAATTACATTTCAAGATTGGTGGTGTGCGCATCGTTCTTCTCAGCACATTACGCAGCACATCTGCGGGCAGTTTAGCAGGGACATTGAAGACACTCTTCACCGACGATCTACCATTGTCACATTCAACGTGAAGTTCATAGACAAAGTAAAACCACAGACCCCTGGAGATATTGAAATAAGTGGCCGATCGAGATTTCGCGTGAAGCTCCCATCATCAAAATCGATGACGCTAGAACTATATTATATGGTCACCAGCAAAGACATTCGAACAACCTACATCAACCTATGCAAGAGCAGAAAGCCTATATGGCTCAAATTAATGCGCATGCGTTAATAGTTCCTCGTGTTTATAAGGGCTTCGGGCCTCGACCGCGTCATCCATCGCCTCGTTAAAATAGTATACTGTATATAAATATATATTTCTTTTTTCTAAGCCGATTCTGCAGCTATTGCATTAGTATATATGGTCAACAAAAAAGCAATCGTTTTCTAGATAACTTTATTTATTCATTTTTTTTTATGGGAGGGGGAAGAAAACCTTGAACAGTAGCTGCTGTGTATGTTTTGGAAAAATTCGATAATGGCAACTCCTCAACCGTATAACTTTTGCGCCCATCGTTCTTGACGTGGTTGACGCCCTCTTTATGGGACGCGATCACGCATCATTTGTAATGCGTGGCTTTAACTGAAAAAAGTAGAAAAAAAACAAGAAAAGAAAAGAAAATGCCTTGTGAGGGCGTTACATATTTTCGACCAAATAGCTTTCTTTTCATCGACTAATACGTATATATAGCTATAATAAAAGAATAAAAACAAGGCAGCCATCTTGAGACATGTACACCCCAATATTTTGACATTCATTTGCCTCAAACGAAAGGCACATCAATTTTGCTTTGAAAAGATATTTCTGAAACATGTTTGTTGCGATAACTTCATCAATAACTGGAATCTGTTTCCGGGATTTTGATTTTCTTCAAAGAACAACACACAGAGGGCACAGCTGCAAATCTGTAATGGAACTAATCTATTACAAACATGTGCCGATCTGTGTTTGCTTAATGCTTATGGACAATGTTTATAGAGTAGCCCAGTATAGCTCTGTTCGATCGATACTTCTGTTTCATTTGGGATTTTCTCCTTTTTTTGGTACAAAGGCAAACAATCGAGGTCCTCCTAGTCAAGCATCAGTAAGCAGCGGAGGCGGCGGATCTTCGGGAACCGCTGGAAACGTTGCCGGTAAGTATATAGAAAGCTTTGACCGTATTGTACAGAACGAAATGTTTTCCATATTCTCTTTGGAATTCTGTTTGCCTGCTAAAGAAGGAACGCTGTAAATGGGAATTCCTTTTTGGCATTTTGGCTATCAATTTCACGAATGATACCTTCAATCTAATTGGTAGCTATGTACTGTATATAATATACCTCCCCCGCACAGCTTTTATATACCGATTTCAGAAGCCTCGCTAGTCACTAGGCAAATTGCATTATTACATAAGATTAGCGTAGATAAGCTGTGTTTACGATTATGAACTATGATTTATACGATGTGTCGGAAGTTCATATAGAAATAAAAACAATTTCTATCAAACGATGAAGGTGGAACCGCCAATGACAGAGGCCGTGCTGCAAGTGCCGGCATCCGAGGTTCCAAGTTCCGCCACGGACTGCTCACGTTGATGATTCACAGCATTGATCCGATGCATGACGGAGGTAAGATTGAAATTATTATTTTTTTTTTCAAGCTTTGTTTATTCCCAACGGCACCATAATAAAATATAGTCGTGAGTGCTGATGGATGTTCCAGATAAGCCTCATGCTAAAGATTAAGAACCTATTTAACAATTGTTGTAACCTAACACATCAATGCACGGCAAATACGAATATTTCTAGTTTCAATTTGAATGATTTAAATGGTTTAAATGATTTAAATGAAAAATTAATCTAGATAGGGTAGACCTACATTGTTGCATAACACGGGCTGAGAGATATAGTGCGTATACACGCGTTACATTATACAAAGCACACTGACTCAAGACGGCGCATTGTATGACGGTTTTATTTCATTGGCAACTGAAAGCATTGAAATTGACAACCAAATTGTAATAATTGTTTGCTTTATTAACAAAGACTGTAAACTTTAGGTCATGTTGACGACAAAGCCAACAAACTGCATGCCATCGCCTCTTTGCGAGTATTGTTGGACGCTACGAAGGAGCAGACCGTAGTCAATGGGCGAGATGCAAACGAAGAGGTAAACAGTATATATGTAATTATGTTTATCAAGCTGATGTCGCCATCCCAGATGTTATGGCCTATATTTCATTCACACCAGGGATAAGAACTTAAAACTCTAACCCCCCGCCCCCAGAAAATTAAAACTCTACATGACAAGCTGTTTCCAGCTTCAAGAATGGGCCTAAGTGTTTTTGGAGTGAACATCTAATCATTTCAATTTGATATTCTGTACTTTTCAAACAGTTTTCAAATACGTTTGAAGACCGTTTTTTTTTCCCCTGCAGCTGAAACTTTTCTTTGAGAACAACTTTGCGTAATCAAACCAAAACTTGAGTAAAAAAAAAAAAAATAAAACATGACAAACAAATTTCCTTTTATCCTATACGCATAAACCCCCAATCGCAACTCTTATCACTGACTGTGAATGAAAGGCTTTTCCGCATGTATACGAGAATCCGGCTCATATTATTCATGCAAGTAGGTATAAACTATAGGCTACACATTAAGAATTAATCGCGTTTCGGCTCCGTTCGTAACGCAGCTTTCTTGCAACGCGCGATCCGAGATGACACCCGTCGAATCGTTCATTGTCAGCGAAGCAACGGCAGCGTCCGCCTCCGTCTCCGCGGCTACAGCCATTCTCACTAAAACGGACGCCGGTGTTTCGGCTGTCGTCGATTGCACGTCAATGTCTAATCGGCAAGACGCTAACGGTGCTGTCGGCGGTGCCGACGGTGCTGGTGGCAATGGCGATGAAGAGGCAACAAAACCTCTCGATCTGTCCTGGCCAGAAGGAACTCGCAAACAGCTAACATATTTATTCCTGGCACCCATTTTGTGGCCGTTATGGTTGACCTTACCCGACACTCGAACGCCACAAGGTGAGTCCTCAACATTCGACAAATCCCCGTTCCACAAAATGGTTTTGTTTTGTTTTGTTTTGTTTTTTAATAAAAAAAACAAAAACAAAAACTCTTAGAAATTTCCGCAAACGCTAATTGGGGTGAAAACGACCTGCAAGTCACGTTCCATATTTGATTGGATTTTGTTGAAATTTTCCGCATAGACTGTTTTGATATCTTTGATTCAATACGGGCTGGTATTTATAAACAATATAACTAAGAATGACTGTGGGTATAGGCTAGACCTATATAAAAGAACACGCACATGTGATCAATAGGAAGTTTCATCAATGGCGAATTCTTCTTTACATCAATAATTCTAAGCCCCTTGTACTCATTCTGCACTTTTTCAAAGTTCTATTCATCAGGGGGATATATACTGTATACTGTACTGTAGCCTACGTAGTTGTGCATGATAGACCACATCAGATAGAAACGTGATAAAACAGGGACTCGACATCTGTTATTCTTCGTGGGAAAATGTCGATCACGCGCGCGCGTATGGGTCGTTGATTTGAACTTACTCCGCAAAACTCGGCTGATTACAATGCATTGCGGCGAGATTATATATACAACTAGGATGATTAGCATAGTAATTTGACGAGACTACACCAATAATTGGCTGCTGAATTAATCACACGCTTCATGACGCCCAAAACCCCCTGATGTGTCGCCACCCGGACTGTCTTCCTCATCTTCTTTCCTTCATGACATATAGCGGATAACCTGATTATGTAACCAATGCACGGCCAATCAGGCTGACTATGATTTTTTTTTTAAAATTATTATTATTAAATTTTTTTCCGCTCCTTCTATGTCATCTTTTGTGTGTGTGTGTGTGTGTGTGTGTGTGTGTGTGTTGGCTGACATAAGGACCGATGTTCCATTACTAGTTTTATACCACAAGTCTGATACCATGCGATAGTCTCGCTTAACAAGGTCTACATCCTTTTTGGCGGGGATATCTCGTTAAGAAAACAGTCCTCTTCGAGGAAAGGCACGGGATGAATCGAAAGCCATATAATAACGAAAATAATTTAAAAAATGACTTAAAGTTTTCTTTTAGCTAACTATTGTGAGATTATTATTTATTTATTTTTGTTAACGGATATTTGCCTGATGAAAGAAGTCTTTAATCGCTCTTAATATAATTTTTCATCGTGTTATAGGCCTACACGTAAGTTGCGCTTTTCCTTTGAATACTATATAGCCTATATACACAAGATTTATTTCAGTTTATAGTCCTATATGTTTCGTCGTCGTTTAATTGAACCAGGAAGGATACAAGAACTTTGGTCCCCGAAACCGTTGGAATAGATGGTCTCCAACTTGAAATCGATTGTGCCGGGAAGTTGAAGCGCAATCGTGTATAGGCTACTGTCACGCCCTACAAAATAGGGAATGAAAAGCAATGAAGTTACGGGGACTGCTGATGTTCCTTTGATCGTTGCGCTAATGTACCTATACTCTAAACGTGCTGCTATTTGGCATGGGGATATGTCAGTTGTCTCACGTATACAGCGATAATGCACGCATAATTGATGCATACAATTTCCATGCTGTTTTTACGTTGCATTAGTCTACATGCTGGCGTGGAACTTGTTCTGTTGACTAATATATGGGAAATTGCATACGATCAGCTTACAATATGCTAATGGTTGATTATTATCTTTTCAGGAAAGCGCTTCTTTGTCATCACCTTCGTCGGCAGCATTCTTTGGATTGCTGCCTATTCATATCTCATGGTATGGTGGGCTAACTTGACTGGAGAGACCGCTTACATCCCTCCCGAGGTAAATAAATGCAGACAATTCATTGAATCGACTGCAAACCGTTTAATTTCTTGTGTGTGTATAATTAATATGCTATTCGTAATTTGTACCGTATAGGCCTATACCACCTACCACCACACATGTGAATTACTTTAGAAAAAAAAATCGTACACAAATGAAATCTCCCATTTTCAGGCTGAACTTAAATTAATTATTAATTTTGAACTATGAAGGGATGTGTATAATTTGTAACACTTGCGCATCATTTTCTTTTATTTATTTGTTTATTTTGAGGCTATCTTCTATATATATACATACAGCAGACCATGTATGTAAATTTTTTGTGGCGATGCTTGTTTTATTTATAGGTTATGGGCTTGACCTTTCTGGCTGCTGGTACCTCGATCCCTGATTTAATAACGTCGGTGATTGTAGCGCGAAAGGGCCTGGGAGATATGGCTGTTTCTTCGTCGGTTGGATCGAACATTTTCGACATTTGTGTTGGGTAAGATTTTAGAACATTTAGCCTACTATATGCCTTCCTGAGTGTCTTTAAGTTTAAACCACATAAAAAAATTCGATTTTCATAAGAACGTGAACAGTTTCTGACGACCCCAAAATTTCTGCGAATCCTTTGGAAAAATTCCATATGAAAGATGTAGGCCTATAGGCCAACGAAAGCCAGGAGCGTCAAATGTATGCCAGCAAACTCCCCAAGTTCCGCACAGTTAGCCTAATCGACCAGTTGTCATATTTTATACAGCGAGACTTAACAAAAAAAAATAAATAAACAAATAAAAAATAAATAAGTGGTATAGATATAGAATACTATATAAAGAATGTTATAACGTGTATATAGACTCAGATGTTTAGACCAAGTACTGCTGGTATTTTGTTCACTGGCCTTTCTTGTACAGAAAATTATAGACTAGCCTACCACTATATAGTTGGGATATATATATGATTATTGCAGCAACATCAACAATGTTTACATCCTGCGGTAAAATGAGATGTGATTCCAAACTGCTGATTTTTAAAAATGTAGGCTATTCTGCGTGCTGTATAAAAGCGCTGTTTGTTGGAGATGCCTAAGCTATTTTTTTTTCTTTCAGCAAAGCGTACAATTTAAATAAAATTGCACAATAGTACACGCTAAATTGTTTAACGCGGAATTAACCTGATTTCAGATTTTGCGATTTAATTAAGTTAGACTATAGGCTTTATTGTGCACGTGCCCCAGCAGCATTTACGATGGATAAGAATTAATTCGGCTGCATAAAGAATCTGTCTTCTATAAACAACATTCCATATCAGGCCTATATCCATGTTTCGAGATGTTACTAGGCCTATACTGTATAAGTCATTTTTGAAGCCAGAAATCCAACACGAAGCCAAAAATTCGGTAACTTTTAGAAAAAATAGCTATAGTTAATGGCGGAATGTCTAGTATAGATCTAATAGATATAATCCACTATAAGGCAGCTTAGATATGCAAAACAGCTCAATTTGTTGGCTAGGCTACTGGGATTCGAACTTGAAATGTGCGAAATTTGCTGTCGTCTTATCTTGCGTGCAATGCTAATGGGAAAATGCCAAATGGGAAAGTGAACGGAACAATGTTATGAGAATTTATTTTTATTTTTCGTTTGAAGCGTAGCATGCAAACGCAGTCCAAAAGAAAGGGGAAAATGTAAAACGTTGGTGCATTCTCTTGATAGAATTCATCAATTGCATCTATTTGAATAGTGAGCAGCGTTTTCTGGATGACTGTCCGTGCTGATATTTTTAAACGAAAAACTACAAACAAATTGTCTTCGAAGTTCTGAAAATTCATATTAGACCTAGAAACGTCTACCTAAAATACGGCGGAGTTATAACAATCAAATGCAAAAATTTTATTAAAAAAAACAAAATTGCATCGATGAGGGACGATCCGATCCTCAGTCCCGTATAGCTTTATGTCTTTTTTATTTTGTCAAACGGGCGTCATTTCCAAACGGTTTGTCTTAGTATTTTGTCTCCACATCGATGTGTAAACACCACAGCAAAACATTTGAAAATCAACTTTTCTTCAATAACTCTTATGGCGTCGGCTTTCAATTCAGATTTCAAATAAGTCTGTGTATAACCAGCACGTCGAAGCAAATTATCAAGCTTTCACAAATATACCAATATAGTTTCAACTACTATAGGCTACTATATATTGAATATTTAATTATTAGACTATGGCCGTGATGGTAATCTTAATTTCTTTTGCTTTGTGTGTTTATTGTCTCTTTTCATGTCTGGGACGGAAAAAACCAAAAAAACTAAACAAAAAACAAAACAAAATAAAACGGGGACACGTACTGCAAACAAAACAGTCTACCGCTTCCATGGTTACTGTATTGCATCATAATCGGCAGCCCGGTACAAGTGAGCAGCTCGGGAATGGCCTGCTCCGTCCTTGTTCTTTTCGGTATGCTATGCTTTGTCGTTCTCAGCATTGCGTGCTTCCGATGGAAAATGAACAAGGCCCTTGGAATCACCATGTTCTTATTCTATTTCATCTTCGTCGCCGTTTCCCTTGGATTCGAGTACGGTACCTTAAGTTGTCCGGTTTAGGTTGTTCTGCCAACGGCCTTCTAAATGAAAAGGAAAAATCCCCCATCAGCATTTATTTCGAATTTTTTAAAAGATACAACGATTCCCATAGCTGAAGCCCCTGTTGAGACTTGAATTGAATTTCGATCTACCTTTCCCATTTAAAAAAAAAATATTAGTTGGTTATGATTGATTTTTTTGTGTTCATTTCCCACCGAAATAGTAAAGATGTAACGCAAATCATTTTGATCGCATTCTTCGTCCACCCGCCACTTGGATTTAGTTCAATTCCGCATTTGTAAGTTTTCATTTTTACGCAGTCCCGGTTGCTTGATTTTACGGCTTCTTTTGTGAAATATTACGAATGATTTGACGTAGACTATAATATGATTTTCATTTTCTTTTCAAAGTGTGCGTTTAAGGTCAATGATCATTTATAGGTCTGGGATATGAATCAAGATCGCAGAGGGCTGATTCGAGTAATGACTTCTTCGTTTAAATATTGGAGTTTATTCTAACTCAAGATCATTTAGTCGACACATCGGTGAATTATGATAATCATTTCCGTTTATATGACAACAATTGTTATTAAAAATTAAAAAAAAAAAAACAGAAAAGAAAAAAGGGATCTCGATATGTTATAGTGCTATACAACAAGGGAGGCCATAGACAAGTCATCGCCGCCAATATCAAAAATTACATGACAACAGCATTCACAGCTATTAGCATTTCGATTATAGTCACAATTTATAGAGAACTTTTGATAATCTGTGTTTATTGAGTTTGTTTAATTCACTATATAGCCTTTTTATGGTATTTTAGAAACTTGTTTAACATATACATTTTTTAATACGATTACTCTTGAAACCAGTTTTTTAAGGACCCGTATCAAAACAAATTAAACTGTAATTTGTTTAACTTTTTATATATTTTGGATTCCATGCGCAATCTCGAATTTGAGAAGCACATATTTATGCTAGATCGAAATAAGACTAAAAAAAAAAAAAAGCTTATTTAAAAGAATGACACCCTCAGATGTTTTTCTTCGTCTTGGTGGCCAGAAATATCTGATCTTCGCGCATATAGTAATTAAATCCTTCCTCGTGTAGATGCCACTTCCAAAAGATAGGAAACACCTGGAGGGGAAGATCGAAAGCAATAACACTATTATTATTTATGTATTTATGTTATCGCGCACAATTGGTGATCTCTTTTTTTCTCATCCCTCAGTTCCCGGTAAATGGTCCGTAGTGATTAGTTTGCGTGCGAAGATCTCCTTGCGTTCATTCGCTGCAGCCTGTATTTAAAACAATTCCTCCAGATATTGGTGGCGTATTTCTAGCAACTGGGAATGGAAAGTAGACGTGTGATTTTTTTCTCCTATTCTTAATATTCTAGACAAATTTGTAAAGCCCTTCCTTTCTCGATTTTTTAACTCGATATGTTGTTATTGTACGTAAAGCTGAAAGTGGAAATGGTTAAAAAAACAACGGAAGTCATTCTGGGGTCAAAAGCAATACACATGGAAAGTCAATAGACATATGATTGTGAAATCCTATTTCATTTAACCACAACACTGTCATGTTACATTTTCAATGACTTCAATACAAACACACATAGTCTACTTAACATTTTAGTTTTCTTTGACGAATTTTTATGAGCTATTTCATTTCAAGATTGGGCACGGCCCCGGGTTACCCGAGACCACCCGGCTTACTACCGGAAGGTACTGGCGCGACACACATATAATGTGTTTTCAAATCTTATTTTTTGTTAATTTTTTCAATTGTCGCGCCAAGGTTTCAACATCACTCGACCTTCGTAAATAAACGGCGGGATAGATCAGCGTATGTAGGAATGCCAGACGCAGTGGTAGTTTTTTTTACATAAACTTCATCGAGTCCATAATTCGTTCAGTGTCTGTCCGATATGATCAGTTAGAGTTGGGTACAATCACTGCAGCATGGTGATGGTTATTGTTAAGACCGTGGAAGCATCCCCGATAAGGAGACCCTGACTGTTATTTTCCGTACAGGTAGGCCTACGCCTCTTCCCACTTTGCAGGAATTCCTACTTTCTGGACCGCTGCTGTACAAAATGGTTTCACACTAACCATGAACTAACCGAAAGAGAGCAGCACTAAAAATGTGTTCATGCAGCCTTGTTTTCACATCAAATGAAGCATCTCAGTCGTCTCTGTTTTTATCGGGTTCATGAAATGGCCGCAGGAGCGTTTTTCTCTTGCTATTGAGGCGCTGCCGGGCGCTGCGCACGCTTGGCTCGGTCCTCCCCCTTTTCCATCGAAAACTGATGCGGCTTGTCCTTTGCCTCGAACAACGCATGCTATAGCACGCTACCACCCCGACGCCATTTCATTGCTTGCCGTTTTGCCTGTTTGAACGTTTGAATTTTCGAAGATAGCAAGAGATCCTCCAGCCCCGTTGTCAGGTACTAAGATCTTTGTATTTTTATTTTGTTTGGTATTGCAGGAAGAGCTCGGACATCATGTATACATTTTTTATGTGTATATTTTACGTGATAACTAGTAGGTTAGCCGTCTGACTATCATGGAATCATCGAGCGTGACACAGGAAGCCTTAGCTGCAGTTCAAGCCGTTCAGTTGGAATTGACGGGAGAAAATGCAACAAGCCTGTCATTGAGGAGACCGTTTGATCCTGTTGCTCATGATCTGGATGCATCCTTCCGATTGACCCGATATGCAGACTTAAAAGGATGAGGGTGTAAGTGTTCCCAAGATGTTCTTGGGAAACTACTATTGTCTGCAGGGCTTCAGGATGATGATGCTAACATCCAAGATCATGAGCAAAGCCAATATCTTCATTTTCCCTACACAAGAATCGGTATTTGGTCACTTCAGTTTGCTATGGATTTTTACCATTGTGAACTTGCCATGATATTATTTTCATGTACATTTTTTGTTATTTGTGTTCATGTATTTGATAAATATTTTTGGAGGTGTTGGTATGGATGCTTCTGTTACACCACTTCGCCACGGAGGCCTTTCTCTTGTCCAAACAACCGATTTTTTCTACCCCTTAGTTGATGACCCTTATATGCAAGGTTAGTGTTGCATTGATCAGTGTTTTCAAATATTCTAGCTTTTATTTCAATTGTAGGGAAGATAGCTGCTGCCAATGTATTGAGTGATTTATATGCCATGGGTGTGACAGAGTGTGATAACATGCTTATGTTGGTTGGAATTTCAACCAAGATGACGGAAAAGGAGCGAGATATTGTAATGCCACTCATAATGCGTGGTTTTAAGGTCACTACAGTAACCAGGTGGCAAAATTCCATATTTTAACATTTCTTCTGTTATAGGACTGTGCCTTGGAGGCTGGTACAAATGTAACAGGTGGCCAAACAGTTATGAACCCATGGTGTACCATTGGAGGAGTAGCATCTTCTGTGTGCCAAACTTCAGAACTTATAATGTTAGTCACTCTCCTTGTAATGCCTACTAGTATTTATAGGAAACTTTTGTTATTCAGGCCAGACAATGCTGTTGTAGGAGATGTGCTGGTTCTAACAAAGCCATTGGGCACGCAAGTAGCTGTCAATGCGCACCAGTGGTTAGATTTGCAAGATCGTTGGAACAGGATTAAATTGGTTGTGTCGGAAGATGACGTACGCAAAGCTTACCTCCGTTCGATTGATTCCATGGCAAGATTGAATAGAACTGGTATTGAAGTATATAAATTTCTACGTTTTAAGGAAATTCTTTAAATCGTTTTATTGCCGATTATCATTCTAGCTGCTCGTTTGATGCACAAATATAACGCTCATGCGGCTACGGATGTGACTGGATTTGGACTTTTAGGTCATGCACAGAACCTTGCTGCCCACCAAAAGAATGAAGTTTCGTTTGTTATACATAATTTACCCGTAATAGCAAAAATGGCTGCTGTTGCCAAGGCATGTGGTAATATGTTCCAGCTGCTTCAAGGTCTTTCTGCCGAAACCTCAGGTAACTCCCCCTACCTTAAAGATGCATCACCGCATTGAAATATAATTCGTCATTTTTTATTAGGTGGTATGCTCATTTGTCTTCCTCGTGAACAAGCTGCAGC
Source organism: Daphnia magna (assembly GCF_020631705.1). Taxonomy (NCBI): domain Eukaryota; kingdom Metazoa; phylum Arthropoda; class Branchiopoda; order Diplostraca; family Daphniidae; genus Daphnia; species Daphnia magna. The sequence continues at coordinate 137,997 of NW_025533148.1, read as the reverse complement.
ATATTGCAAAGACATTGAAAAAACAGAAGGATACCAAGCCTGGATTATTGGCATCGTTGAAAAGGGGAATCGCACTGCACGAATTATAGACAAACCGCGAGTCATCGAAGTTCCAGCAAAAGAAAAAGAAGGTGAACTTTGGTAAAGTACGAAGATACCATCGCATCATTTGTCATTTTTTTTTCTTCTCAATATGCAAAAGTTTTATGTCATATATATGTCCTGGGGGGGCGGGCACTTGTTTATAGAGCCCAAAAAGACAATAAGAGTTGTGTACGTCGAATGAACCGAAACAAAGAAACTGTTAACTCAGTCTTGTTATCGATGAAGTATACACGACACACTCCATCTTAGTAGTTTTAATTGGTTTCCCTTGCCTCAACGTTATTCCTACTTCATCAACGTGTTTTTCTTTCTAAAACGGCAAATTTACTGTCGTTTTGAATAATAACAAGAAAATACAGTTTCACAAATCATCATTTGAATGTGTACATATATTGCCCCAATATCGTTAACCAAATGAACTGACAATTACATTACAGTTCATCTTTAGAGACAACATCGGCCTGTGACAACGGCACATCGGAAGACTCGCCTTGATCTGTTGGAACAGATGCTTCAGGAATAGAATCAAGAGCTGCCTTACAACTGAATGTCAGAATAAGGATAAGAATCATTTTAAAAATTCAAGTCATCTTGGAAAATATGAGGAGTCTACCTATCAAAAATTTCTTCAACGGTTGTTTTAGTACTCCATGCCTTCAACACTCTTCCATTATGATCAACCAAATATTTATAAAAGTTCCAATCAGGGTGAACAGATGACTGATCTATAAAATAAAATTCATTTGGTGAGCATTGTGATAATTTTCAGTCTAAGTGTCACTCACTTATGAGATTCTTGAAAGCAGGATGAGCATTTTCTCCAATGACATCGATTTTGGAGAACATCGGAAACTCAACAGCATAGTTAGTTTTTGCAAAATTTAAAATTACTTCATCTTCGTGAGGTTCTTGTTCTCCAAACTGATTACAAGGAAATGCAAGGACATTGAATTTTTGGTTGTAGCTAAGAATGTCTTGGAGTCGCTTTCAATGCTCTGTAGCTGGAATCGGTGTATCCACACAGACTAGCAACATTGACTACCAAAGAAACCTGTGATAAACAGTTTATAAGCACAATGATCTGTTTTAACCAGTAAAATTCCTATTACCTTTCCTCGATATTCCTCCAATGACACTTCTTCGCCTTCTATATCCTGAACGGTAAACGTGTAAAAATCTGGAAGATCATCACTTTTAGAGATTGCAAGAGTGGCAAAAAAAAATATTAGCACGTGACAGCAAATCATTTTGGTAAGTAACTTTTTGGGTGACGTGTACAGCGTCTGACAGTCACGTAGTCGCACGCTAGTTTGAATGGTATGTCGGAATATTGCCTCGAGCGCCAAAAGTTGAGTTCCTTGCCTCCTTCGGCCACCGGCTAGAAGTTTCTTTTTTTAACTTTGCGGTACATGGCACATTCATCTTGGAAGTAGAAAATGCCGTGAAAGAATACCATATATAGAAAAAAGCATCGCATTTTAAACAGCACAACGAATAGTTTAAAAGAAACGAGTTCCAACAGAAATTTTTTTACTATATTTATTTCAAGTTTGCCAATTCCAAGAGTTACACCAGAATTGTCACACATAAGTACGAAATGAATGGGTTTTCACAATCACTCCTGGACGCCATAAATCATTTCATTTCATGCACTTCATAGCCCTAGGGTCCTAAATTATTACTTCCAGATTATGAATTACGATATAGATATTACGTTAAGGGCTTGCGTAGTTAAATGGCATTGAATAAATGAATAGTGTCAGAGGTTCCGACTTCTTTTGGGCCTCTTTTAAGCGCTCAGATTTATTTGGAAAATGCGGTACTGAAGAGAAAAATAATACGAAATTACTGTTCCGTCAAATTAAAACATAGGAAATGATTCAGAAACCTTCGATTCCGAAAATTTATTGAAGAATCGCCAGGGCATTTCTCTATTCCACTCGGCTGATGTGAGAAATGTTCGCTATCACGTTTAGCAACAATGAAGACAGGCACCTCAGCCATTACGGTGGCCTTCAGCGGTGTCTGGGATACTTTAAGCTTAACATGAACTCGGTAAGAGATGATGAAACCAAAAATATCAGAATGACTGGGATCGGCAAAAGGGTACTCGGTGCTAACTGGGAGACGTTTGAACTTACACACCGCCGAACAGCTAACCCCTCTTGTTTAGTACCCGTAGTGGCACGCGGAACAAGCATAACAGTCTGGTCATAAGGAATAATTCAATCATGTTTTTATTGCAAATTTAATGCAAAACTGGACGTGACTCACCTGATTAAGGGTTCCTCCGGGTGCAATGGGAAAGCCGGTATGAGTTTCCATGCGATTGACCGGCACTTTGCGTTTGCCCTCGGAAAAAGAGAGCTTGTAAAATTGAGTCAATGTGATCTGTGGAATAAATTGTCGTTTTTAATAGGCTCAAATAATTTTTTTAAAAGCACATTATTACTTTCATGCCTCTGATGTTTTTGTTGGACTGATTGGTAATAGAAATATTGATGATAAGGGGTTCGCCATCGACGACGGATGTCTTTTCTAAGCAAACTTCCATATCCACACGACCGAGAGCGAGCAATAGAGGACGACTGACTGTAACTGCTGGTGGTATCCAAACAGCCGATTTCTCAGCCGATCCGTGCCTCTGAATCAAATCCACATCAAACTGGATAGTGCTCCTGTAATAGTAGGATCATTTTATATTTTCAAAGGAAACCATAACATTTGCAAAAATTTTATAAATGATGACGCAAACCGTTTGTGAGGTTGGCAACTGCCTCTGTAGAGACAAAAGACTTCGATGAAATGCTTTATTCCACAGGGTTCTCCTTTCATCGCCGATGGCTGCTGAATAGTTAAACTCGGCCCAATACCTGAAGGCCATTCGAAATGGAAGGGATAGCAAGTGTCTCCATAAATCCGTAGAAGATTTGCCTAATCGTCGGTACATTTGAATTTGATTATAACCTTGCCATTATCTCATTGCTATCAATTTCATGTTTGTTTTTTGTTTTTTTAACACAATCAATCGGTAATTTTCATTTTGTATAAGTAATGCAACATTTACTACAAAAAGTTCTACTACCCAATTGAATGGGAACTAATTACACAACATTCTAAGGTACTGATAGTAGAATTCATTTATCAAGTTGGCTATACCTACTACTACTCTGTAGTTATGATTGGTAAAGTAACAAAGTGTCAATGTTTACCTGCATCTCTGTTAGATGCTCTGGTATGGGCACTTTGTTTACAATCACGTTGGCCAGGCATATTTCTTTTGACAGGTTTAAGCCCATCACTTCGTCATCTTCGCGTCCATAACGTACCGTGCTAACTAACTGCACAGCAATTGAACGTTCCGGGTGAACATATTCACGATCTACCACTATTGCTGCATCTAGAATCAAATCATAAGATCATTTCTACTGAAGTGGGCACATGATTTTCTACGTTGTATAGTTCTAGATAAATGGCTTTATAGAACAGCGGCACCTGCCTATTGGTTGAATCCATGAAAGATAATCAACGAATTCCCTTTGTGGTATGAACAGTGTAATCTGTGGAAAAATCAAAGTAGTAAAAAAAAAAAGACGAGGAAAACTGTTTTTGTGAAAACACCTTCCCGTTTGGTGTCATTTTGGTAAAAACAGAATCGGCAGCAGATGACGACATGACGAAATCCAAGTCTTAGCAGCTGATCTTTGCAACTCATTCGAATCAGCTATAACTGAAACGAGAAAGCAGAGATCCCAACCACTTGGTAAAAGGCAAACCGGACAGGGTCTGTGCCCGACAACGTCGCTCACCTAAACAACAAAGACTGTGGGATACACGGGGCAAAAATTTGTTTATAACCGATAGGCTTCTACCAGTCGTTAAGTTGGTTGAATCACAGATTCATCACGTGTCTATCGTTTTCTGCGTCGTTGACCTTTTTCAGCTTACCACCCTATCGAGAAGCCAAAATCTCTAAACAAAAAGGATTACACATAAGTTAGGTTTAGAATGAAATAGCAAAAAAAAAAAAAAAAAAAATTAGTCATGGACTCATAATTGAATTGTTTTTACATGTGAACTATCCGACACTCAATAAGGTTTCATTTCAAAGGTGCACGTGCAACTGTTACTAACAAATTTTAGGACGAAAATGTTTTTCGTGAGGGAACAATATGCCTCACAAGGTAAGTAAGGAAGTTTACTAAGCAGGGCTAGATAGGTAGGACTAGGTAACATATTGCTAGGTAGTTACTACTCTAACATTCAAGCGCATTGGCTGTTATGACTAATAATCTAGGCAATATTATGGTGTTAAACGAATAGAACGGTAATGAGCAAAAATCAGCTGTCATTTTTTACAGGCTTATAGCGGCATTTACAGACATTTCAGCTCATCTTAGATTATATCACCAACACGGAAAAAGACGTACATGGCTTCACGTATTGTGTATGTTCTATTTTAAAAATTCGGTAAAGACACGTCAACGAGTAGCTACGGCAGTAAAGATCAACAGCCAAGAGGAAGCAAGAAAAATACGGTAACATAAAGCCTATAGTGTATAAGTATCAAAACGGTAGCATAATGTTATATACATTGCGTTGATTATGAAACAAGACAAGCATAACTCCCAGAGTTAAGTCCAGGCCATTGTCCTTCTTTTAAATCATTTTTTTTTTTTTGGTTTTACGGTTGTTGATGCCGGCCTGTAGGGCAAGAAATCAGATGACATCTTTGTCCCGACGAACATCAAACTTTGTCGAAAATATTTTTTTAAAATGTAACCAACAGTGATGACCATGAAGCCTATCTTTTATATTCCGTAGTCTGTCAAAAGAAAGCGGATGGATCCTGTTCGAGAAACATTAGATGTCCTGGTCTTCTACTGACCACTGATGTGTTGTCCGATAAATTATTTGGATTCACTTGGTAAAAGCCAGAAGAAAGGGAGGTAGAAGGTAATGTTGGATCCTGAACCAAAAAGCTTACTCGGCGTGATTCACGAACGCCATTGTTAACAGTTATTGGTTCTTGTTTTTCCGAACTGTTAGGACGGTACGATCCCGTACTGCTGAAAGACCCACGCGTCCCAGAACTGTACTCAGTTTCCGAGAATTCGCTTCCTGTCGTGTTACCAACATAAAGGTGAGACCCTTTTATTTGTAAAAGTTTGTCTGAACATCTACCTGAGAAAGTACGAAGGTTTCTTCGTTGCATTCGTTCGGGGAGACGGTTGTTAGGGACAATTGTCGTTTCGGTGGTCTTAGTGGCATTTGATAAGTTAGACAATCGACTGTTGGTTTGCGTGAGTTTCCTGTTAGTTCCTGATTTGCTTTCAGGGCCGACGACTGATTGTCGGCGCTGCGAATTGGTGTTGTTCGTCATTGTGGATGACCATTTACCCATCTGGAACACGGAATTTTGAAATAATTACACTTGTTTAGAAAGAGAACATTGGCAATCTTACCCGGTTGTCCCTATGGCGTCTCCAGCGCTCTTTGATGGCATTACGGACTTCATCGTTCAAGATACATCGAAACAGCATTATTGTTACTCCCTGTAAATATTGCGCAATTACATCACATCGTAAAGACTACATACAAACAATCACTATTCACCTGTAGACCATTGGTAATGGTGAAAATGTAAGCAAACACTAGTGTCTCCGTGTAGAGTAGAAATCCGCTCAACCAGGAAATCCCGAGCAAACAAGTCAGTGACAGCGATAGAGCCGCAGCATTTCTAAACAGTTAAAATTTTACATTTGACTTTCAAACATTTTCTCGCATTTTCTCTTTGTTAGCTGTTAGAAACCTTATCTTCTCCTCAATGGAACGGTCAATATTTTGCTTCAAGTTCCACGAAGAACGGACGGCAATGATGGCAAATACCATATTAGCCTAAAGAAGAAACATTTACTTTCTCAACTTTGGCTAATTCTATTATGGATCAAGTACGATGATTATGACGGCTATAGGGCCAGCAAAGCTCCATTTGTAGTTTTCTCCATTCAACCAGCACCTATGGACGAGAAATTAAATCGTTAATTACCCTATATCTGATACGCTATAATTGATATAGATTACGTTTCGTCTCCAGCATAGGCCGGTATGATTCCCGTTGTAAAGTGAGCCACAAACAAAGTGGTGCCGACGATAATGGATGGAACCAAATTTGCTGCTAGCACGTAGTAAAAAGTCCAATCACACAGATTGAAAACATAGACAACCATACGGCATAGGCGGACTCCCTCGATACCCATCCACATGAAGGAAACGAGTAGAGAAAAATGGAGCAGAACACCCATAATGGCACAGGTCACCTTCAGGCCAAATAAGAATTAATTATGTCGCAAAAGCATGGATTTAAACAAATGGAACCTACGTACATCATCCAATTTCAGGTAATGTCGATCTGGAAAATAAAGCATTGTCTTAATTTTGAAACAGTATGTAATTGATAAACAGGATGAGACATTACCTAAGGTAGTCAGAGCCAAAATGTGGGATACCATCAGAAAAACGCACAAGTTTTGTGTGATGACAGTGCGGTCCGTCTTTATTGATCTGTTCATCAATTACAGTAAAGGTTACAGGAAAAAATCACTTCAAAGGCTATTTGATTGAGCCTACCTGAGAACGGTAAGAACTGTAAAAGTAATGGCCAAGGATATCGCAGATGCCAAACTACACGTAAAACTAGTAATTTCCAGCGGGCGAGATTCACCCTACATCAATAAGATAACTCTTTAGCTCTCATATAATTTCTTTAAAATATCGCATAACCTATACCGTGTACTCATGGAAATCCATCAAGGCGGAGAAACCAGTCAAGTGACTGCATTTACAAAGCGTGTGCGTACGATTAGTCGATTCCAATGTGCAACCTTGACCATCCCAAATCCATGTTGTTCCATCGACATTAAAACTGGTCAAGCCGAAAATGCCCTGAAGGTAATACTCAATGGAATAAAGTACTGGAATACCTTGAGGCATGGTAGGAAAGAAAAGCACAAAATGCGGATCCTATGACGGGGCTGGGTGTTTCACCCGGATCCAGATCGCGGTGAAGAATTCGAACAGGTGGATCTTTTGCCTCTTTGGCATGTTGATAGACAAATTGAACAAACGTTCCCTCAGGGATATTTGTCGACACGTTCGACACGTTTTCTTCATCGGTCTCATCGTTACGCAGAGAGTAACTGATAAGAGGACTGTTGATTTGTTTCTGGTCACCTGCCACACTGTGTTTATTAGAAACAGTTAAAAGCTTATGTTAGTTTCGTTCATGTCTTATAGTTTTAGTGGACCTATTCTGGCCAGGTAGAAGTTGCTGTAGAATAGAGTGAGAGATAAGGAGACCAGCAGCTTTGTGCCTGCGACCAACTGCGACGGCTTCTTCAGGCAAAAGAAGATAAGTCGAGTCGGAGTTAAACTGACTTGAAGAAGGAAATTGGAGGAAGACTTCCGATGCTGTTACTGCATTCAGATAGCAATCATAAACTTCTTTTGGACCACCGTCCCAATAAGATGAACTGAAAGTTAGGTTGGTTAACTGTATTTCACAGCGTAAAGATAGGTTATCCATCTCAGCCACATCCGCCAGCCGGAATGACATGTCTTCCGAAACGTTCAACAAAAGCAATGCCGATTGAGAACGATTACTCTATAATGAAGAGAGAAAGTGTCATGATGCGGTCAACTTGGGGTTTGATGATAGTGTGACTTGTTCATACCTGGTCTAGCTGTTCCCACTGCAGGTCATGAGAGATAAGGTTGTTCAAAATACGCACTCCGCTTTGAGTGGTATTGATCTGGAACTCGAGGTGATTACTGGTGTCATTCATTTGTTCGTCCTGTCGATCGAGGAGGTCAGTAACCAAGCCAAGAATGTAATCAATTTCATGACCGAAATAGGTATCATTTGGTTGAGTGAAATCGAGCAGGTTCTCCCACACCGTGTTCAGCTCAGTGTCGTAGTCAGCTATCTGTTAATTAAGTAGAATTCATTGCTTGTTTTATCTCGCAAGCAATGTGGCCAGTCTACTTACCTCGTCTGCAATTTCTTGAAGCTCCTGGCTCTGACAATCGTCAAAATTTGGTTGTTTAGTGCGTAGGCTACATTGGTTAGCGATCAAGTCACACGACCATGAAGCCGTGCCTTGAGCACCGGGTCGGCACGTTTGAGTCTTGGTAGTGTTGGCTCGTATTGTCCAGTTAACGTGGTACATATCGGTTGCGACACACGGACAACTTTTGTGATTTGATTCTGGCACTAAAGTTGGTTTGGTCGTTGACGAAGGTATATCTGTGAACCTCCATTGTTAGTATATCGTTGACAAAATAGCTACACGGATTTTAAAATATTACTGTCACTTGTTGTCTCAAATGTCGTTGGCGCAGAAGTTGAACTGCTAATGGTAGACTCTGCTGTCGTTTCTTCTCAATGAAAAGGTATTGAATTCGAATCATAAATGTCTCTCAAATCAACGTGATTACCTTCAGTGCTTGAAGAGGAGGGAGTCGTTGATGATGTTTCTAGGGTGGAAACCGTAGACAAGATCGGCGTTAAAGACAGCGTCGAAAGTAAAGTAGTCGGTGCTATTGTCGTAGTGGACGTTGTTGGTGTCATCGTGGAAGTTGACGTTGTTGGTGTCGTCGTGGAAGTTGACGTTGTTGGTGTCGTCGTGGAAGTTGGCGTTGTTGGTGTCGTCGTGGAAGTTGACGTTGTTGGTGTCGTCGTGGAAGTTGACGTTGTTGGTGTCGTCGTAGAAGTTGACGTTGTTGGTGTCGTCGTGGAAGTTGATGTTGTTGGTGTTGACAGTGATGTCGTCGACGGAGATGTTGTTTCGACGTCTTCGGGTTCGATGTACTCACAAACGAAATGGCGACTCGATTCATCCCGGGTGAATTGCCAGCTGCCATAATCTGCATTCATGCCATCCACAAGTCCACAAAGTAAATATCCAGCAGTGATGAAACAAGAGCGTAAGAATAGCAAGACCTTGGGTTTCCATTTCGTAATATAGGACCAAGTAGGAGGGATAATTGTCTGCGCAGTTCACCAATTCGACGCCCCAATTGCTCACATTAGCAATCTGAATTTGAACATCATTGGGCAAACTCCAAAACTCCGTGGATGCACTAGTCTTCATACCGCTTGTTAAAAAAGGACGCATGGTCCCGTCTTCTCCTTTTCAAAAACATGGATTTTTTGTAAGCTAATACGGACCGTTAGCTGCTCTAATGCACATTTAACTGGTAGGTTTTTTCAAGTTACTTACCCAAATTAGACAATAAAAATTCGTCAGCAACAAAATTCTTTTCATCTTCCGTTTCAAGGGCCAACAAATGTCCATCGTATATTTCATTGCAATATTTGGCAGAAGCGTTTCTCCAATCGTCCACGTTCTCCATATCATTATCTGTATCCCAAAGGTTCGGTTTTTACTAAGCTCAGTACATATTGCGCAATCCCCTTACAATAAGTTGTACACGAATTGTTATCGTTCATAATTGGGAATCACCTACCAGAGAGTGATCCTGTGTAATAACATGATCCATTGTAAAGGCGGCTATGGTTTGCGCAGTTGCCATTGCCAACAAAGTTTCCTCCCCATAGTTTTTTGGGCACTTCCTTGAATTGCGACCTAATTAGTTAAATGTAACAATCACATTTTATTGAAATAGCGCGAGAATAAGAATTGAAGAGTTTGACTGACTTGTTACGCGACTGGCATTTGTTATTTTGTGATGCTGGCGTTGTTAACGACAAAGAGCTGGTCTTTTGGGTTGAAGTAGCTGAAACAGGACATACGTCCCACGAACTGTTATACGGCGTCTGAAAAGCAGCGCAATAAGGCGTCCCGTTCACTGGTCTGACGACTGTTGTCGTACAGAAGACGGACCAATTAGGGTATGCAGCATCCAGGTTTCCACAAGACTGTGCCTGTCGGTCATTGGCATCACCAGCAATTAATCTGACTGGGTTCAGAGGAGGCGGGCATGTTCCTTCTGCACATGGCGGATCAGTTGGGTGTGGCTGCCGCGTGGCGTTAGAACAGACGCATGTCGGGTACATTTCTGTTTTGTTTTATAAACAGTGAATTATTTCAGTATGCCTTCCAATCTTCGTAATTTAATCCTTATGATACACGATTTACTGTAAACACTTTTCAAAAGGTCCCATAATTGATTGATGGTTCAATAAGACTATGGTGGTGGATAAAACATACTTATTTGTATTGAGCTCGTGACTTGATTTGTAGTTTGAGATTAGATTTTGCTGGCGTGGGTTTTGTGTGTTGAAAAGAGGGGATTACTAATGCTATCCTGTCTCATACTAACAAGAGAAAAACGATACGAAAAAAAAAAAAAAAAAAAAAAGAATAAAAAAATGTGGTAAATACGAAAGCAGACGAAAAATTTTTTCAGCAGACGAGAAAAAATACAGCATTTAAGGTGTTTCTTTCCATCTCGTTACGCTCAAATATTTGGAAGAGTCCACTTGCAAAAACTCGACATGCAATGAGAGGATTCAAATTCTAGAAGACTTGTTCCAATAAATTCCTTTTGCGCTGTTTGAAAGCAAGTGTAAATGACTTACGATTGTTAGATGAGATCCATCCGGCGTGGGCGTAAGAAGTTTTAACGTACGTACAGTAGATTATGCAATCTTCGGGATTCAAGTTGGGAAAGTATTCAGCATACACAAGGTTGATTCTGTCCTCGGTTTCAGGCCGGCCACATCCCAAATCCAAACAAGGCAACATTAACTGGAAATCATCTTCGTCGTCAGCGTCAAAATCGCGATATATATTTTTGCTGATTGATTTGGATTTGCATCAAGGCAAATGCTGCCAGCCTGCCTGTTGCAGTAAAAATTAGCCCCGAGGTTGCCACCACACATGAAAGTTTCGTTGTTGCTTGGCTGAGAGATTTCATCGCAAAGAATGTCGCAATAAGTTTCATCGACAGGAATCAGTTCATTAATTGTTCTGTCGTCGATGCACATGCACTGAACACCTCTAATCAAAATAAAGTTCGTGTAGCACATGAAGCAAGCGGAAAATCCAATTTCGTTGGAACCAGCCCCATTAGTAACAACCGCTTGAAGATCGAACGGCGAATAACAACCCAGAGACCGAACGTTGGATTGTTTCCAAACATTATTGCCTCCACGTGAAAGTAAATTTACTGCTAGCATGAAAGCACTTAGCATAGATCCCAACATAGTTTAGTGGAGAAAAATCAATCAATAAATCGCAACAAACGCACTCGTAAAGTCGCACAACTCGCCAGCTTGACACATGGTTTCTAACTAGTTCGCTATTCAAGTCCACGGGAGATATCACAATGTTCATAATCAAGTCGCCGGGGTAACTTTTCAGCCGATAAGTGACAGGTAGCTCGTCACACAAACAAAACAAAGTACCACCACAGTTCATCATTATCAAGCAAACAAACAAAAATACCTGTTGGTGCTCTCTTTGCTTTAAACCGTGCGCCCCTAAGCCTTCATTGCACTTTTGTTTGATTTGATAAGCCCAGTGTATGACGGGAAGAACGGACACACACATTACACTCTCCTTATGCCTCATCATCTGTTTCTTGATTGGCGCGGGAAAAAATTAATTTCCAGCAGCTGGTGACGAGATATGGTGCAATAACTACACCCGTCCTAAACTATTACCAGCAGTAAAATCGTGGAAAAAAACGTCTCTTTGCACTTGCGTAAAAGGGGCAGATGGTTAACAGCAGATACATTTGGTTGCCAAAATCCAATAACGTATGGATGACTAAAAACAGTTTCCTAGGTTACTAAATGTCACACTGCTAATCTGATAGTGTATTTCACTCTAAACATAGTAGGTGATAAAGCAAAGTTCACGTAAAATAGATCACGACGACTAATTCATGATGTGGCAATTTTTCTTCCAATATTTCAGCACTAGTTTCCTTCAATCGAGATCGATAATGACACTTTTGACTCGAGGCTTCCATAACACAGTTAAATTCGTTCCTTCTCGAATACCTTAGAATTCCCTATGTAGGATAAATACGTGACAATGCACAATAAATTACGAAAAATGCTAATCTGGGTAAAAGTTAGAATAGACGGGGGGCTATAATGCCAACTTAATACGTTTCAGAAAGGGCGTAAGGGGTCATACACATTTACGGATATGAGGATACATCCACTCAGAATTAATTACTCGTTAAGTGGATTACAAACGAATACTAAGCTGATTAGGGTCGCCGGGTTCTGAGACGCCCACTAACGCCTGGCAAACTATTAGTTCCCCCTCAATTCAAGAATTCTAGTGGCATAGCATCTACGCAAATACGGTGACACTGGAATGCGACTATTAAATTTCTCTGTTAGATTTTGTTCCATCTTCCTGTGGGATGACGAGACAGTACTGGTGACAAACTTATTCCTTTTTTGAACATTTGTCACCATTGATGGCTAAAGGATGAAAGTTAGAATTTGAAACGCAACTAATGGAAGAGGTACGGTAGGCACCGAAGGCCAAATCAGTTTCTATTGCTTGCTCCAGTTTGTCCTTGACCTTTTAGGCAAAAGTGCAGAATTACAACCTCATTAACCAATTCACTTTTCATTTTGTTTTACCTTTGTGAAAGACAGTCGCGTAAGGAAATAGGAGGCGACTATGCGGTAGGCTTTGCTTACGAGTGGCACCATTATAAATTGATGCACAAGGGCAGCAACACGATAGTGTTGTCCGTAGAAAGGGTCCGAGACAGCAGGGCAAATCATGCTGTTTAGATTGACTGTTGTTAACTGCAAAATGAGGCAAGAACATAAATGAAAGGAAAGAATAGAACAAAGAAAACGAAACGAAGTAGATTCAACACACCATTCCAACGATTTGAAGCAAAGTGAAATGATAAAACAGCATTAAACCATACGATAGGCTCGCCCAGCTAAAGTCTCCGGCATCTTCCAATGTATAAACACCTAGAAATATAAAATAACATATTAGAAATTCTCTCAAGTAACAAGCAAATTTTTGGCCTCTTGAAATGGCACTGGGTCATTGAAATTCTTATATAGTGACTCATTGATTTATTGATTTAAATTTTTGGTCAGACAGTTCATACCTAAAACATGAATGTAAAACTGTAATATTTAAAATCAAGAAAGACTGTTATATATATATTGGTTTTTTATTTCTACTGAAAATAATAGAAAATAAACAATTATGCAATTTTCCCTAAAAACTGGGATACTCTAAGGAAAAGTTGTTGCTTAAAAATTATTACCTCCAAGACGTAAAAGGTAGTATGGAACAACCAACATTGCAATGTGTTGTACAAAATAGGTTTCAGTCTCAAATGTCAGCTAAAAATATCTCAAAATATTAAGAGATTTTAAAATACAGATAATGTTTCAACTCACCAGACGAGTATTGATTACTGGGAAGAGCAAAGCTAGAATTGCTCCATTGAGAAAATTGACATGGATCCTAAATATTTTCGTCACTTGTTGGCTAGGTGGGGCAGCCAACAAATAAATCTATAGGTCAATTTCAATATGAAAGTAAAATAAAACAAAAACAGATTCAAAATTTCTATTATACCTGAATCATGGTAGTAACATGACAAGGATTTAATATGAAAATGAGGGATCGTGTAGCAAATTTGAATCCAATTTCAACACCAAAAACTAGGCAAAGAACAACAAGGAGAAAGCGTTTGCCACCGCGATCTTTTCGTATGATAGTTGTTTTCGTGGGGAAAATTAGACGGCGATAGCCAAAAGAAATTAAAAGGCAACTGACAGCTAAAGCTAATATTGACTCGATAATTCTGCGCCTATTGCTTAAGAAATTAACACAATCTTGACCACCATTTCCAGGTAACTGGAAATCAATTCCACTATAAAATACATTGTTTAGATAATCGCCTGACTCCATTACCATGGTATAGGAACATGGTACGCGTACTTCCATGGACTACTCTAACCATAGACTACGAAGTAAAGACGGCGATCGGCTCCATAAGCCCGAGAGGAATCGTCCGAAGCGATGCTTCTGCATGCCGGTAGGGGTCAGGCCGTACCGGTTAACAAGGCAATTTAGTCGTTCCCCGTTTCCCTACTGATTACGTGCTTCACACACACGCATTTTCGGGTATATGGAATTCATATTGATTTTTCTACTTTATACCATGATTTTGAATAGCCCTTCCCCGTGTCCCTTGAATTTTTGCTCAATTTTACTTACAAGTTCGGGTGTAGAAAAAATTAATTTTATGTGACCCCCTTTTCCCTTGAATATATTTCGTTTTAAAGAAATCGTGAAACACTGGTTGTTGTTTTTTTCGATTTCAACAGAAGGTAGTAGGCGCGAGCTACAAACTACACTCATTTGATACAACTAATTTCGCCGTTTGTATCTGCCCTATATTAATATTTTAGTATATGAAATAAATAAAAAGACATAAAAATTTAAAAATATGTTCAAGATGTATGTATTATTCAGTGACTGACAACCTTTTAAACACTGACTTCTGATCACTCAAGAATCGAATTATCACATATATTTATCATTTATCGCCTAGCGAGATTCATAACCAAAATTAATTAAATACCTTTTGTTTTATTTTGAACACCACAGAACAACATAATCCTTGAAAAACCACAACGTAAATAATGTAAATGACGCCTACAAATTCACAACAGTGTTTCAAGATTTCATTTAAAAATCCAAATATTCATGAGAAACGATGGTCACATAAAACTTTTTTTTCTACACCCGAATTTGCAAGTAAAATTAAGCAAAAATTCAAGAGACACGTGGAAGGGCTATATAAAATTATAGTATAAAATATAAAAATCAATATGAATTCCATATACCCGAAAATGCGTGTGTGTGAAGCACGTAATCAGTAGGGAAACGGGGAACGACTAAATTGCCTTGTTAACCGGTACGGCCTGACCCCTACCGGCATGCAGAAGCATCGCCTGTGGAGGGTTATAGGGGAGTTCAGTCTTTACCTTGTAGTCTATGCTCTAACTAAAGGACGGGACTCTTTCCCTATCTTGCCTTGTTAAACGGTGTCGGATGGGCTATTTTCATGAAAAAAGTGAAAAATACACCATTAAATGCTGCTTTAAAAGGCGATTGTAACCATCAAATTTTTTCTTTATAAAACGTATAATTTAAGAAGATATTGCGATTTAAGTTTTGGTAGGAGGGGGAATTGGGTGGGCTGCCAGTGCCATCTATCAACCAAAAATCGCAAGTTCTTGCTGATTGACAACTGAACTCGAAATTGTAAAAAGGAAACAAGCAATGTGTTAGGATTTTTGGCTCCCAGATGGCACCAAAATTTTAACTTTTTTTCAAATTTAGGGGAACGAGACTTTAGACCCCTTCGACATAATACCCCAGGTTGCGAACAGCGGTCACGTTGCGACTTAAGACCCCTGCTATGACTCGGCAACGTCGCCCCCCTCCCCTCCCTCTGATCACAGGGTCAGTTGGTCTCGTCTCGTTGGTAGAGAGAATACACGTCCGTATCGCTCTCGAATTCAGCCTCTTTCAGACTTCATTCCATGGCGCAGTTGATTGTTTTTTTCGATCCTATTCATTCTCCCTGCTCTCAACACTCGATCCCTCAGTGTTTTTGTTCAGTTTTATTTTTATTCGTGTTGATTTCCCCGGCCCTTGGGTGCGCCCATTGCTGCTAACCCCCCTCCTCCCATTAACCAGCGTGGTTTGTGGGGGCCGCCATCTTGTTTTCCTTGGTCTCGTGTGGTGCATATGCTGTTCTTTTGTGGCCCTGAGTTATCCTATCCGCCGATCATATTTGGGACGTTTGCTCACATTCACCCACTGTTTTTCATATTTCATGTTTTTTTTATTTGTTTTTTTTGGTGATTCATTGTCGTGGCTATATTGAGGGGCCCGCGTGTTGCGTGCCCACAATTTTTTTTTTTCTCTGGCTTCGTTTCGCTCTTGGCCGTCTCTCTGGCTGAGAATCCGGTTTTTTTTTCTCTTTCTCGGTTTTTTGTTTTCTGTGTTGGCCGTAGCTACTCCACGTCCACCCGTTCCACGCGGATTTCATCCCGCGGTTTAGTTTCTCCCACTATTCATCCCCCCATCGTCGTTTACTTCCACATTGCCGTTTATTCTGTTTTCTAGTGTGCTGTTTCTTGATTCACACCCTCGTTTCGACCACTCATATTGCCAATTCAGCCTCACACGCTCTCCCCATTCAATTCATTTTTTTTGTGTTCCCTGCTCCTCGGTGCTTCAACGTTCATCTGCGTGTTTTCAATTCTCCCACCCAACGTGGTTTCATTCCTCCATTCATTTTCATTCCGCTGACGTGTTCGTCCTTCGCCGGTGCCTCCCTTCGTGCAGTATCCAGTGGTTTTCTTGTGTCAGCCAGATCTTGAGATAATCCGTGCCCCGCCATGCCTCCCAAGCCATTCAAGCCGTACGGCGTGCCACCTCCACTAGACATCGAGGAATTCAAAGACTCCTTCGAGGTCTGGCACCAGCAGTGGAATATATTCCTTGCTCTGTCGACCATCAACACTGCACTTCCGCAACACGACCGACCAGAATATATTGCCAACATCTTGCTGTCCTGCCTCTCCAACGCGACGCTGAAGGCTGTGCTCACCATGGGTTTGGCGCCGCCTGAGCTTAAAGATGCAGACATCATTATTGGGAAGCTGCAGGAGAGGTGTAATGCTGGCCGCAATTGTCATGTGTGGCGCCAGAAGTTTTCATCCCGCGTCCAGCGTGACACCGAATCGGCCGATTCTTGGCTCAGCGACTTGCGCGATCTCGCGCGCAAATGCGAATTCGAAAAAGATTGCTGTGCGGCCTGCCAGAACACGCGCATTTTGGGCAAGGTTGTCTTTGGCGTTTTCGACGACGAGGTCCGCCGCAAGCTACTGGAACAGGGCGCCACTTTAACCCTGGATATGGCGCTTACAATGCTCCGTACAGTGGAGGCCACCCGGCTCCAGGCGTCCACCATCAAACAGGGTGGTGCAGCCCCCGTCCACCAGTTAAAGACTCCGGCGGCCAAACCACCTATGGGCAAGCCGGCTACTCAACACCGGGATCAGCAGCGCGGACGTCCAGCAGCTCGTTGGCATCCGCCTGGAACTAAGCCGTATGGGTGTTGGAATTGCGGGTCAGCCTCCCGCCACGCTAAAGAAGATTGCCCCGCCTTCGGCAAGGAATGTCTAGGTTGCCACAAAACGGGCCACTTCCAGGCCGTATGTACCCAAGGCGGCAGTTCAACCCCGAAACCTGAGATGGCTGGCAGCATCACGATCCAGTCCATCATCCCGGAGGACATGGTCGAGCTGGGTGTCGTCCCAGCTTCCAGCAACTCTTCTATTGTCATCCGTGTACTCCCTGACTCTGGGGCGTCGATTGATGCGATCCCGGCCGCTATGTTCTGGAGCCACTTCAAACACGTTCAACTAATGGATGGCGGACCAAACGCAGTCACGGCCACCGGGGCGGCTATTTCTTCACTTGGCCACTTCCCAGCCACGTTGACATGGTCCAGCGGATCACTTCGTCCCGTGACCACAATCATCCATGTCCTACGTGACCTTCAACAGCCGGTGCTCTCCAAAGCGTCTCAAAAACAATTCAGCATGCTACCGGCTCAGTATCCGCATTCGTGCATGTTAGCTGCGGTTATGCCTCCGCCTTTGCCAGCCTCAACCCCAGTTGATGACGTCATGGCTACATTGCGCGTTCTTATGGCGGAGTGCCCTTTGATTTTCGATGGAGTGTGCCGGCCCATGCGTGGTCCTCCATGCCACTTTCAACTAAAGGAGGGCGCAATCCCTTCTGCCATCCGTGGATCCCGTCCCATTGCAGTGCCTCTCATACCAAGGGTCAAACAGGAGCTGGACTCGCTGGAAGACCAAGGCATCATCAGCCAGGTGCCTGAGCCGACGTTGTGGGTCCACCCAATCGTCATCGTCCCAAAGGACGATGGCGGAATCCGCATATGCGGCGACTTTACGTCGCTCAACCGCTGCATCATCCGGCCCACCTTTGATTCCCCGACTCCGTTCCAGGCGGTCCGGACCATCCCAACGGGGATGAAGTTCTTCACAGTTATTGACGCCCTCAAGGGCTATCACCAGGTGGAGCTGGATGAAGAGTCAAGTGCCATGACGACGTTCTCCACTCCGTTTGGTCGCTACAGATACAACCGTCTCCCGTTTGGCGTCTCGTTAGCTGGCGATGACTACGGCAGATGTCTCGCAAACATTTTCGACGATTTCCCGAACTGTCGCCGTGTAGTTGAGGATATCCTGGTTTTCTCTGCCACTTGGGAAGAACATGTGGACCTCGTCCGTCGCCTTTTCCGCCTCGCCGCTGATCACCAGATCGCCATTAACGTTCGCAAGGTTGTCTTTGCTCAACCGTCAGTGTTGTTCGGTGGCTACGTAGTAGGCGAGAGTGGCTTCCGACCTAACCCGGATTTACTGAGGGCCATCCGTGAATTCCCGGCTCCCACTTGTGTCTCAGAGATGTGAGCCTTCCACGGGCTCTGCCAGCAGGTTGGGAACTTTTCGGACGACTTGGCTTCCGTTCTTCGCCCTCTGGCGCCTCTACTTCGAAAGGATTTTGCATGGGAGTGGACGATGCAACACGAGAAGGACTTCAAAGCAGCCCGTGAGTCACTATCTTCATCTTCCGAATTATCGTTTTACGACCCGGCTTCCCCAACCTCACTGCACGTCGATGCATCCCGCCTCCGGGGCCTCGGTTTCATCCTCCGACAACAAAAAAATGATGGCAGCTGGAATGTCGTGCAGGCAGGATCACGTTTTCTATCTGATGCAGAGTCCCGATACGCGATGATTGAGCTGGAATGCCTGGCCGCGGCTTGGGCTATGCGAAAATGCCGCCAGTTTCTCGAGGGCCTGCCCTCCTTCCAGCTCGTTACAGATCATCGCCCTTTGATTCCGATCCTCAACGATTACCACCTGGACAAGCTGGATAATCCCAGAATTTTGCGCCTTCGCCTTTCAATGCAGCGCTACTCTTTCGTCGCCGTTTGGGTGCCTGGGAAGAACAACGTGATGGCAGATGCCCTGTCGCGCTCCCCGGTTGATCGTCCTTCCGAATCCGACGAAATCGCGGAGGGCCCGCAGTCATTTTCAGCCCGCATCAGTTTGGTAGATACAATGGAGGGATCAAACGACGCCAATCCCGACGTGTTGCTGTCCTCCGTTGCAGCGGCTACCTCGGCCGATCCGGTTATGCTGTCCCTCCGCCAAACAGTCCTTGAGGGATTCCCGAACGAGAAGTGCAATCTTCCCCTTGAGCTTCGGCCATACTGGCAGGTTCGGAGCCAGCTGTCCGTCGACGACGCGGAGGGTCTCATCCTTGTCGGCCCCCGAGTAGTCATTCCGACTTCCTTACGTCAGGAGATTATCAGGCGCTTACTTCAAATGCACCAAGGAGCCACTAAACTCCGTCAGCGCGCCCGCCTCTCAATCTACTGGCCCTCCATGGACAACGATATCGTCGTGGCCGCAAAGTCCTGCCCATCCTGCACAGAGCGTCTTCCATCACATCCGGCGGAGCCTCTCCTTCCCCATGCTCCGGCTTCCAGACCGTTCGAGTTTGTGTTCGTCGATCTAGGCGCATTCCGCGGTCGTGATTTTTTAATTGTGGCCGATCAGTTCAGCGGTTGGCCTCAAGTCTTCCCGTTCCCGGACACCAACACGTCAACGCGACGGGTCATCGACGCCCTCCGTTCATTTTTCACGTGTGGAGCCGGAGCCCCGGTGAAACTGTGGTCGGATGGAGGCCCGCAGTTCAAGTCCGACGAATTTCTCGCCTTCCTTCACGACTGGGATATTAGTAACGGCCGTTCATCGCCCCACCATCCCCAGTCCAATGGCTACGCGGAATCAGCCGTCAAATCGATGAAGAAGCTCATCGCAGGCTCTTGGTCGTCAGGTTCGTTCGACCCGGACAAGTTTGGCAAGGCTTTGCTTCTCTTCCGCAACGCGCCTATGTCGGGCGGAGCTTCACCATCGCAGATTGTTTTCAGCCGCCCAACGCGCGATCTCCTTCCCGCACACAGGCGTTCATTCGCTCCGGAATGGCAGCAAGCCGCTGAGGTATTGGAGAAGCGGGCTCAACATGCAAAGGAACTACAAATTCAGCATTTCAACCGTTCCGCGCACCCCCTCCCACCCCTGGTGATTGGCGACAGCGTGCTCATCCAAGACCATAAGTCAAAACGTTGGTCCACTCCTGGAGTCATCGTTGAGGTGGGGCCATTCCGGGATTACCTCGTCAAAACGCCAGCTGGTCGATTGTTCCGCCGCAATCGGCGTTTTCTTCGTGTCATCTCCCCCCAAATTCCGCAGCCACAACCGCCAGCGAGCACTTCAACTACGACTTCCCCTGTCCAGCTGCCTGGTCCGGCCCCTCCGACAGCGCCTTCATCCACTCTCCGTCGTTCGCGTCGCCTTGCCGCCAAGATCGCTTCTTAGTTTATTATCATGTCTATTTTGTTTGTATTCTTTCTCGTCCGTTCTCCTTTGAGTCCATCCCCTCTTACGTCAGCTTGGACACCCGCTCTTGTTTCCTAATTCAGCAATTACCCCTTATCTTTTTGCTCCCCGTGTTTTGGCCCTGGGAGTGTTTTCTTGCCGTGGGTGTTCCACGTTACAATTCAGAAATTCTTTTCCATGCATGTACGGGGAAAAAGACATGCTATGACTCGGCAACGTCGCCCCCCTCCCCTCCCTCTGATCACAGGGTCAGTTGGTCTCGTCTCGTTGGTAGAGAGAATACACGTCCGTATCGCTCTCGAATTCAGCTTCTTTCAGACTTCATTCCAACCCCCAACATAAAAAAATAAATATTTGTATTTGTTAATTAATGGACAACGCAAAACCCCTAGCCCCCGACGCAAGGTCCCTTTGTCTTTTTTTTATTTAATGTAACCCCGAGTACAATTTCCATTGTCTTAGGCCCTGGGTATGATGACACCCTTTTACAACGCAGCTCATTTTTCCTTACACATAATGTAAACAATACCGTGAAACATTAAAATTTAGCTGTTTTCTAGAATTAAATACCCTTAATTTAATATTAAAATGTAGCTAGTTCATTTACCTTTAACACAAAATTATTGCTAGTATCCTTTGGTAAATTGGGAAGGTTTCACAATTTTTTTTTTGCGATCCCCTTTTTTCCCTATAAGGATTCCTCAGAGGAAAAACGGACTCGTAACAAACATGGCGAAATCCGCAAGAGTGCGTTCACAAATAGGGATGGGGTACGCGTCAATCACTTTCTCTATTACTCACAAGTCGCAATACAATACAACCAAGGGCATCAACAAATACATACCGTCACCAGATGTAACTTAAACAGTGATAAATGCAGAAATGAAATGAAGTTCCTGGATGAAAAGAGGGATAGATATAAAAAATAAATAATAAGCCTACTACAGAGCGAAAAATACCTGTTTGAACAGACAATTATGCTTTTCCTAGACATGACACTTGAACAATTAGGCTGCGAATGCTCAACAAATCCTGAACCCAACAGATTAGTAAAACATGAAAAAGTTAGTGTTTCGTTTCACGTTATTCATCGTTTTGCTTTTTTGTGGTAGTGTAAAACTATGTCGTGTTCCGACTATGCAAATGGACTCGTAACTAAAATAGGTCCTTCACCAAGGGTCCTTGGTGAAGGACCCTTAGATAAGTTTTAACAAAACTTATCTAAGTAACGAGTTTTGGCATCACTTATGAGTCCATCCAAAACTTTGGGACTTAATTTTTGAGTGGTAAGTTTGGGACTTAATTTTTGGAGCAAGTTTAGAGTCTATTTTTATTGGGTTTTATAAAAAAATATAAAAAAAATAATAAATTATAGTTTTAAAAATCATTTTTAATGGTTAATAAAATGTTGTGTTCATTATTAGTTTTGAAATCGAAGCTTTAGAAATCGATCTCTTCCCATTTTTTGAAAATATTTTGATCGGCGGGCCCGGAACGGGCCCGGATATCAAATATTTTGTTTCCAGCTCGCTCCACCAAATGGGACATGCAACTGGCTGCACCTTTATTCCCAACCTCCTTTTTCGTTTTTCCTGTTTTTTAAATTTCAATTTACGTATAAAATACTTAACTTAAATTCACGCCATAAACAGGGAAAGGTGGGCGTTCAAATTCCTAAAAGGTTAATATTTTTTTGTCATTTAAAAAATCTCTAAATAGCGTTCACGGGAGTAGTTTATGTGGGAAAGGGGTTGAGCTTGACGAGTCGTTTTGGGGTAGGGGAGAACGGGGTCAACTTGGACACGGGTCATATTGGACAAAGACCCTAAGTGCTACATGTTATGGAAAATTTTTTTTTTTTTTTACATTTTTGTATAGACTGCTATATTTAACGTTCTAGAAAAAATATTGATTCAAATCGAATCATTATTGTTCTTGTTATCGCAGAATTAAAAAAATGGCCCTGTTTGATGTAATATTCTTCCCTATTACTGTAAGCATTTTTAAAGTGAAAAACACTACAAATGAATAAAATAATGATATGTGAAATAGCCAATTCATTTCTTTAATGATTGATAAAAAACTTAAATTTTAATGCCTTTCCAGTGTTAAGTTTTTAACGAAATACTAAATAGCACCGGGTTGGGTCATTTTGGACACACAGTTTTGGGGTCATATCGGACAACTTCGATATTGGAGTGGGAGGTGCTTGTGGAGAAGCCATATACGCCCGTTTGACAAATCGATACTCGATACTCTGTTAAGCCCTCCCATTTTACTCTACCCGCCTAGAAATTGTCCATTTCAGCCCCCTATTTCGTAAAAATGACATAACTCTCTATTTTTCATTTCTATTGCAAATATTTCAATATGAATGAATAAAATATTGAATAAGCAGTCTACCCATATTTTTTTAAAATTTATTTTATGTCTTTTTATGAGGAAAACTGGCAGTGTCCAATCTCACACCGTCCCTGTCCAGTTTCACCCCGCCGTTTAAATAAAAACTTAAAAAAACCGACTTCATTAAAATCCTTATAACTCGTTTATTTTAAGACTTAAAAATTACCAAAAAATTGTGCAGTTACCCAAGAAGGCGCTGCACCATTAACTAAAAATAAATATTAGAAAAAGAACATAGAAATCTAAATAAAGAGGAAAGAAATTTTTTGTCCAGTTTGACCCCGTTCTCCCCTATTTGGGACGATACCGTCCAAATGGCAAAAAAAAACCCGTGACCGTGCCCCCCAAGTGGTGACCGCCTGTCAAATCTCTATCTAAATAATTTATCAAAATATTTTTTTTTGTCCCGGAAAGAATGCGCGTTTTAAAAATAAGGTGAAAAAGAGGCGTGTTTCATGGACGGTGAGTGGAAAGCGTCAATCGTCTTGATCGATAGGATTTGTAACATCTGCCGCCATGAAATTTCACAAATTATTGTTGAAGTTTGTAGTGTTTCTAATCTTTTTTTTCCAATTTTTTAATTAAAAACTTTGGGACTTAATTTTTGAGTCCTGAGTTTGGGACTTAATTTGTGGAGCAAGATTTAAGTATATTTTTATTGTTTTTTTAAGTATCTTAACAATATTATAAATATATGTTAAAAATTATTTTTTAATTGTTAATAAATGGTTGTGTTCATTTTTAGTTTTGAGATCGAAGCTTTAAAAATCGATTTTTATTTTCCATTTTTTGAAAAAATTTTGATCGTTGGGCCCGGGACGGCCTCGGCGATCAAAATATTTCGATTCGCCTACCTTTATTGATTCGGCTTTCTTGAAAAAACCGTAGTGTTTATCCCTTGTCAGAGATGGATAGCATAAAGTGCATCAAATTCAAATGCAGCTCGCTCAGTCATGGAGGAAGAACTACTGCGGAAGTTTATCTTGTTAATTATTTCAAAATTATGCGTATGGTGCTGTCAGTCTCTGCGAAGTAAAATTTTTTGAGCGGGATAAAGCCTTCTGTACCGGTTATGCAAATGTGATGTTTCACAGGGTATCAATCGATCTATGATGTTTAAGCGGGATTTGACAACTCGACAAGTCTATTCATGTAAATGTTTGACCTATAATCACCAATTCGGCATTAGTCTAAATCCACACGTTTGGTTAAAAACTCGCTATTTAATATTAAATACAGAGTTATCTTATGACATGCACTAGGCAGCATACGTTATAGTATGCTCAAGCCTTTAGAAGTGGAGGCTGAATCATAAAAGAAAGCTAATTAGACAATAAAAAGCGGCCATCATGGATTTTTAAACCCCCTTTTCCTCGTTTTGAATGCACCGACAATGTATAATGACTGGAAGTATAATTATTCGTTATTCCTTACACTTATTCATGAAAACATGAATGGTAAAGGCTTGCTTCGAATACAGGTGCTTGTGGCTGTTTACTTATTGTTGTGAATGAATAGCTACGTGGTATCAATCGATCACGTTGTTAATAATCTGAATTGAAATAGTCCCCGTTCACGGTGTTGTTAATACCTATTGGATATTTTCATACTATTGCGGGGTAAGGCAGCCGCCTATGCAGTGAGGATAAAGCCATCATTGCAAAAGAAGACTCTACGGCTTTTAAATAGCCTGCTTTAAGTGATATAAATTATAGAAAGATTTCCCGGTTGTATAAGAAAATTGCTTGGTTTTGGAAACGGGAGAATATTGTCACACAAGTTGTATTTGAACAAGAAAAAACGAATACAACAAGTGATGACTTAAATTCTAAACAATAGTTTGACTCGAACAAAAAAGGATAACCATTACCAAAAGTTGTAGAAGCGTCTGAAGACTTCTAGGGAAACCAGGGAACTCCTCTTACGGAGCCCAGCTCCGGGAGCTCACCCGATGGAGACTCATCTAACGCAGATTCGGGGTAGTGTTTATACCGTCGCGCGAATTACTCCCCTTCCGGACTGCGTATCTGCGTATCTTTCTTAGAGCGGACTTCTCCCGATAATTTCTTCACCACGATCGCAGCGTTGTCCAAGGAGCGGATGACTCATCTCTGCGAAGAGATAACCAATATCCCTTTTCACCCGCGACAATATTGATGAATTCCGTGCCCCCTTTCTTTGAAACAAACTTAACAAAGAAATTCAGCACTTGGAAGGGAAATAAAATAAAAATAAAAAAATGATCGTATGTTTAAAAGAATTTATTTTATTTTCAAGAAATTTTTAGTAGATTTCCAGAATGCAGACTCCTCAAATTTGCATAGACACCTTTCTCTTGCTCGGTAGGTTTTACTCCGTAGGGATCACAAGACTTTCAAATAATTCAAGATGCACGTCTTCAAAAGTTGAAAAATTTAATTACCATTGCGTTGGTACGTCCGGCCAGACCCATCAAGGTGAGAAGATGCTTTTAGCAAATCGAAGGAAGACAAAGGCTTTAGACATGTCAACAAATGGGTTAAGGTTTAGAAAATGATGCGAAAGAATGCCAAAACAAAAGGCCTGAGAAAACAAGTCGAGTAACAACAAAGTAAATAGAAAAAGGACCATAAAGGACCTGACCCCCATTCCTAGGAGTCAAATCCCTTATAAAGGCTGCCTTTCGTTACCATGTGGGTTGCTCGTTCTCATTTTTTCAGCATATTTTGCTCTGGCCTCTCTACTCGTTCACTTCTCAACTGTGCAAACACATTCGTTGAAAGACCGGTATGGTATACGGCGTGTGTATAAGTTGGCTGAATGGGCTGTCAGTGCATAGTATTTTGTCATGCAGACTCCTCAAATTTGCAAAGACACCTTTCTCTTCCTCGGTAGGTTAAACTCCGTAGGGATTGGTAGCATGATACACAAGATTTTCAAATAATTCAAGATGCACGTCTGCAAAAGTTGAAAATTTAATTACCATTGCGTTGGTAAGTCCGGCCAGACCCATCAAGGTGAGAAGATGCTTTTAGCAAATCGAAGGGAGACAAAGGCTTTAGACATGTCAACAAATGGGTTGAGGTTTAGAAAATGATGCGAAAGAATGCCAAAACAAAAGAACCGAGAAAACAAGTCGAGTAACTACAAAGTAAACAGAAAAAAGGAACATATAAAGGACCTGACCCCCATTCCTAGGAGTCAAATCCCTTATATAAAGGCGGCCTTTCGTTACCGTGTGTTGCTCGTTCTCATTTTTTCAGCATATTTTGCTCTAAACTCTCTACTCGTTCACTTCTCAACAGTGCACCACACATTCGTTGAAAGCTCGATATGTTATAGGCCCACGGGGTGCGTATGAGTTTGTTGAATCCGCTTTCAGCGCCGATGGCCAGAGTGGTGTTGGGTTAACAGGCGTTTGTTTAAGGTTGTTGAAACTTTTTTCTACCTTACTTTGCCATATCTCCTTCCTTTTCTTATAATTTTTTTGTTCCTTGAGTTAGATAATCTGTGAAAATTGACTTGGGTTTAGAAAAATGATCCTCCGTATTTGGATTGTCACACGGATTAAGGAAAGTAAGAGGCGTTGAAACCACATTTTTCTCGTTTTTTGAGTGCAAATCATCTGGCAGTATTAGTTTATGGTCTAGTCCCGGTGTAGGTTTAATCACAGACTACGAAGTAAAGACAGCAATCCCCTATACCTCTGTTGAAGCTAGGCTCTTGCCTACCGCTAGGGGTCAGGCCGTACGGTTTGGGACGAGTTTTAGTCATTTTCCAGTTTCCCTACTGATTGCGTGCTTCACACACACGGAATATTAGCTAATGTAATGCTCAGAATTTTTTGGATTGTACACCATAATTTGATAGAGCCCTTCCCTGTTTCGTATGAATTAATTCAGAATATTCCGTTAAAATTTTGATGCTTTTTAAAAATGATTAATTTAACCCCCTTTTCCCTTGAATATTAGATTTTTATACGAAATCGTGAAACGCTGTTTGTTATTGTTTCGATTTTAGCACAGGTTACCAGTAGGCGCGCGTTTTAAACTATACAGTGTGTAGGACTAGAAGATAAAACTAAATTAGCTGATAATTTGGCCTCTGCTCAAAATCTTTTATGCAAAATAAATAAATGGATGTAAAAATTTCAAATGTTTGAAAATTTCTGTATTATTTATGTTATTTAAAATGAACATTTTATCCATTAACTTTGGCTTACATAAAGAATTAAAATATCACACGGTTGTATCATTTATGTGTTATTGCCTAGCAAAATTTCTAATTTTTTTCATCTTCATACGCGCGTGTGCTTCGCCACGCTTCTTTTCAACATGATCAACGATTTTTTTTTGAGAAACATCGGAATCTCAGCGTCAAATATTGAAAAATAACAGTGAGCACGAATTGTTTTTGATGCATTTCACATCCAACTAACGGAAGTTTTTTTCCAGAGATTATTGTTAGTATGGCCTCATACGAGTCTTTTAAGAAGACGCGATCGCATTTAGCGAGTTTCAGGAATGAATCCTCCACTTGACAAATAAGTTGAAATAATTTACACGAGCTGAACATCAAATTACCCCGCCTTTTAATTTGTGTAAGTTGAGATGCCGTGAAGTTTGGTGGAAGATCTTCTGTGCTTATATCTATAGTTGCTAGGCAATGTTGGCAAAAATTAGAGTTGGTCCTCTTACCCTTTTGCCGAAATGAATGGACCATGTATCCACAGATGTAATATATGATATCCGAATCAAGTACATCAATTTTCGTAGATTCTGGAATCAAAGAAGAACTACACTCATGGTCGTCATTGAAAGCCCCGTCGCAAAGATCAATTTCCCGTATTATGCCCTTAAGAAGAATATCCCGAAAATATTCTCTCCTTTCTTTCATTTTTTTGTTGTTATCGTTCAATCTTTTCTTGATACTGTCACTGTAGGTGCTCAAAACCTCATTTTTTTCCAAGGAGTCACAGTTCGCCCCACGCAGCACCTGTTTTGTTGTATAATACATGGTCAATAGCCGGAATAGTTCCAGAAAAGAGGCAGCAGTCGGTTTATCTCCCCAGCGACCAGCCATTCTGATGATAGGGGAGACCGGGGCAAGTTGGCCAGGTTTTTACACACCCTGTCTTACCACTTGTAATTTTTCCTGTAATGATAACATTTATGGCCTAGCTGATGCTTTGTTATCTTATCTAAATTGTAGCGTAAAAAAAAATGCTAATTTAGAAAAACTTTCTGCCCAAAAAACAGTTTTATTCGGACACTTTCAGCTGGTAACTTACCCCGTAAGTGGGGCAAGTTGCCCGTGAAGTCGGGACAAGTTGGCCTTACATCTTTGCAGAGCACTTTGAACACACGTATGAATTTTCATCTTCTCCTCTGTCATCCACACACGACTCGCACGCCCATAAGCAACATTTTTTAATTGTACAACGAATCCAATCTTCTTTAGTGGTGGAATAACGCCCTCCACATTCTGGGCAAAATGATTCTTTTTTCTTGACTTCTTTTTTGTTCCGCTTTGCTGGCTTGCTTTTCTTGAACTCATCAGCTTTAGAGTTGGGTGGCTGTTCAGATAACACAATCTTCCTTACGGCTTTTATTTTCACTGCAGCTTTCTCTGCTTCGATAACATTTTTTACGGGAGTGTCAGTTAAAACTGCCGATGTTCTCTTCCGGCGCCCATTATTTTGTGGAATTATCCGGGGGCCAGCTTTAGGAAAAGGTCTCAACTCTTCAAGTATTTTAATCGACAGCGTTGATGAACAGGAAGAATTAGTCGGTGAATTTAAAAAGGGAACAGGTGAGGTGGAAGCACTGTTAGATGATCTTGAATTGTGTTGTCTTCCACCAGGCTCAACATCAGGCTCCACAGCATCACGTTGCACTTCATGCTCCACAGCATTATGTTCCACTAGGGGATCCACAACAAGCTGCATATCAGTTCCCACTTCATCCGGTAAAATCCCAATTGGAAGAGCAAATGGCTCATTTAGAAGTGGCAAATCAATTTCAACTAAAGAAACAGTTAACTTTGGGTCCACTCTATCCGTAACAAAACCAGGATCATAGTCAGCACGTGAATGGAAACCTTCGCGGTCAAATGGGACGATTCCGGTCTGTCTAAAACCAGATGTTATGTTAACAGGGTTAGCAGCTAGAGGAAACGATTTGCCAACTATTCCCGGAATATCATAAATGGACATAGTTTTTCCAGGATTGTTAAGCATTCATGCTGAAGCAGCACTGCTGTTAAATTTTTTCATAACCATACACCGATACGTCCAATGGCTGCAATCTATGGGAACAATGTGCCGGGAATGATAGAAAGTGAATATGGTTTTCCTTTGCGAAGTTTAAGGCATTGATGGCCATGTGTGAAGAGTGGTTATCAAGAAGCAATAAAGCTGGCCGTTCCTTATATGGACGAACAAATTTTACGAAATGATCCATAAATAACTCCATGCTGGAATCATTCATCCATCCGGATTTGTTTGCAGTACCTGCACATCCTATAGGACCTCCATTAAGAAAGTGGCTTTTGAAGTTCACTCTATTTTTCATATAACATCAATTAATACCACAAACTGCTTGCTTTCAAGACTATAAATTTACCTTGGAAAAACAAAAAAAGGGGGAATTGTGTTTCCTAAAGCCGAAATTGCACAAACAACGGTAACTAAAGTCCCTCTCTCTGCCGAAACGATTGCCCCTATAGAAAAGTAGTTTCAAAGATGATATAAAATAAAAATAACTGCAAACTAATACTATAGTCCTCTAACCTATTTGCTTTTGGCCACGTCGATCTTTTCAGGTGGCATGACAGTAGTAACACCAGTCTCGTCCATATTCCATACACAATCAAATGAGATGTTTTCTCTTGTCAACAATCTCTCGTAATTGTCAAAAAAGGCGTCGCAGTTGTGTTTGTTGAAAGATGATGTTCTTGCCAAGGAGGTAGCCTCGGGTTTCCTAATTGACAAAGTATTATGTCTCTTAAGAAATGAGCTAAACCAGTCAGGGCCAGCTAAGCATTTTGCAGTCCACGACAAGGGAATTTTGATGTTCATTTTGGTGGCCAATTGAAATGCTAGCTTCCTAACGTCCAGTGGTGACAATCCAAAATAAATATCTGCTGCTCGATGCAAATATTTCACTAGTATAGCCTCCTCCTCATCTGTAAAAACCTGTTCGACAAAATGTTTACACTCATTAGCCTAACTTACTATGCCTATAGCCTAAACTCAATGTATTTCTTACCTGACGAATCTTTGAATAACCATATTTTTGTTCACAGGGTAGCTCATTCTTATTCTTGTCTACGTATCTAGCAAGACTTCTTCTGGGAATCTGAAACATTTCTCCAACCTCAGTTATTCCTCTTCCTTCTGTAAGAACAACATCAATTGCTCTTTCGATAACCTCACTAGGCATTTTTCCCTTGTCAGTTTTTGTACATAGTCCCTCATCCTCGTGTAACACTAAAAAAACAGAAGATTTTGACACACAAATAAACAAGGTCAGAAGCTAAAACAAAAGGCCAACTTGCCCAAAAATAAAAACAGCCAACCTACCCCACCCTAGTGGAGTTTTTTGGTGTGGATCTGGTGTGGTGTAAAACACTTATTTCAAACCCTTCATTTATGGTTCAAATTGGGTGTGCTTCACGCAACCGAGGAATTTCAAATGAAAAGCCTCGATTAACGTATTTCTGAATTTGCGATGTGAAAGCTGCATTTGATACTTTTCGGATCCTCGTGTTACGAAACTATTTTGCCTCATTTTTACTTAGAGTAAAGGTAATTTTTGTAAACCAGATTCAAGAGCATTCCTAACGGGTGCAGGACACTCCTTAATGATATTTCCCCCTATAGTTGATGGCATTTTTCGGAGGGTGTCTGACACCAATATGAACTTTAGGTAGAACTAGATTTAAGCACCATAAAAATTCATCTAGTTGGTGTTGAGGATTTATTCGGTGAATATTGGTTTCATAATAGTGTCACACACTTACATTTTTTTGTGGTTTCTGTGCCTTTTTAAGTGTGACACCAGTTTGAAACCGTGGGTAGGCTAGTTAACGAAACAGCATATTGGTTTACTTTTTCTGCGATAAGGACTTAGAAATATTGTCACACGAGTTGTATTAGAACAAGAATAAACGAATACAACAAGTGATGACTTAAATTCTAAACAATGGTTTAACTCAAACAAAAGGGATAACCATTACCAAAAGTTGGAGAAGTGTCTGAAGAACTCTAGGGAAACCAGGGAACTTCTCCTACGGAGCCCAGCTCCGGGAGCTCACCCGATGGAGACTCATCTAACGCAGATTCGGGGCAGCGTTTTATACCGTCGCGCGAATTACTCCCCTTCCGGACTGCATATCTGCGTATCTTTCTTAGAGCGGACTTCTCCCGATAATTTCTTCACCACGATCGCAGCGTTGTCCAAGGAGCGGATGACTCAAATCTGTGAAGAGATAACCAATCTCCCTTTTCACCCGCGACAGGTCCCCCTTCTTCAAGACAGGCGACCCGACTGTACTAATCTTCTGCGATCCACGAAGGTTGATGAGACTAAAAATCAGCTTGCGTCCTCTTGGCAAATAAGGGACTTTTACTCCTTCGTTTTTCTTCTTTCCGGTTGCGCTTACTTGTCTAAATGTTTCTTGTATTTCCCAGATAGTCTTAAGGATTTTCCTTTTTTTTTTATTTTTTTTTTTTATTTTTTTAATCGCCTGCCTTCGGCCACGGAAGAGGCGCTGCAATCACATATCTTCCGGCCGTTTGAGATTTACCATTTACTCGTTCGGGAGCCTTGCACAATTGAACCAGTTTCTTGCAGTATCGTCCAAGTACATATTGAAGTTATTACGTTTTTCGGCGTCACCCCATCCATTATGGGAGGAAATTGTCTCGTAGCGCTCCATCCATTGGCGCGCATCTTCATCCAGACTACCTCGAAAGATAGGCGGGCTAATAAATTTTCTGACAGCTGCCATAGCTTGTCTCTGTGGCTGCACAATAGGCCCTGATGGCACTATAAATTGTTGTCCACTGACTGGAACAACTGGACTTGCAGTTCTCAAAACGACCTCGTTTTCTGAATCCGAGTCTGAATCTCTTCCAGTCTCGACTGATTCACCCTGACTGTCATCTTCTTCGGTCAAATGGTCCTTTGGAATAGGACCTTCAAAATTTAGGGCTTCACCAACAAGGGAAGTTCCACTCTCCAACGATGAGGCTGGGGTAGGTGAAGTTTCTACCGTAACGCTTGACAGTTCTCGAAGCGGATGTAATCGTCGGCTGGGGTCTCTTGGGCAACTAGGTAGCCGTGGGTTTGTCCTCTTCGGCATCGGCTAACAATGACTGCAGCATGACTTCGTTTACTCTCAGGCAACGAGCTGCGTCTTCAATAATTGCCACACCGCAGCAAAAAATTTGTTACTTACTGGTAACGAGCTCCGTCTCAAAAATTAAAACTCTGCAGCACTAATTCGTCACTTACGGGTAACGAGCTGCGTCTCCACCAATTGTCACACGAGTTGTATTAGAACAAGAATAAACGAATACAACAAGTGATGACTTAAATTCTAAACAATGGTTTAACTCAAACAAAAGGGATAACCATTACCAAAAGTTGGAGAAGCGTCTGAAGAACTCTAGGGAAACCAGGGAGCTTCTCCTACGGAGCCCAGCTCCGGGAGCTCACCCGATGGAGACTCATCTAACGCAGATTCGGGGCAGCGTTTTATACCGTCGCGCGAATTACTCCCCTTCCGGACTGCATATCTGCGTATCTTTCTTAGAGCGGACTTCTCCCGATAATTTCTTCACCACGATCGCAGTGTTGTCCAAGGAGCGGATGACTCATCTCTGTGAAGAGATAACCAATCTCCCTTTTCACCCGCGACAATATTCATCAAAGTGGTTGACATATAGCTTTTAAAATTACATCTATATGCATTTCATATTGGTTTGCCACACTCATATTTTTTATTTCAATTTGTTACCACAGTTTGTAAGGAACATATTGGTTTGACACTGCATTGAAACGCGTCTACATCTTGTTTCATAAATATAGTTTTCCATCCAATGTATACTGCATTTTAAACGCTCACTTTGCAATATTGTAAAACACAAGTGGGAATGCAGACGACGACATATTGTGGTAGCCATGGATACCAGCAGTAAGAATGCTTTTGCTGTCGCTTATCAATCGTCTTTTGTTATTTGACTTTCCATACCTTTAGAATTCTCCAAGCTGCAAAAGAGCAGACGAACTTGGAAAAAAGACATATCGCGTGGTGATCGCATTTAGTGGTGAATAACGCCGATGGTAAAACTAAGCTTATTAATTTAATATTTCCCGACTAATGTTTAATTATTCCTCGTGCATGTCAGTTGGGAATTCCTGTTGGCGAGTTTGTGTGAATTTGTTACTTCAAGCATTAGTTAACTGTTTTAGTCTTTAATTTGTTTTGTCGTTGGTATACTAAGAAGATTATAATGTTAGGTTTTTACATTGTGACAATTTTTATTTAAAATTTCATGGTTATTAGACCTTCTGGACTGCATCAGTCAATCAATTACTTGTTTTGTGCCCTAATGTCATGCTTTTTCATTCAGCAGTACAATAGAAATAAAATACGTGGCAGTAAAAAGCACTTGTCTGTTTACTGAAAATGTCTAGCTTGTTTGCACTCGTGAAAGAGACGGACCAGGATTGTAACTGTGAAAACTGGTATGTTTGAAGGGTTCAAAACCAGTGCGATGCACCAAAAAAATGCAATAGGGTAACACTAGTGTTATCTACCAACAAATTGCATGAGATTAAAACTGGAGAAAATCACCAGTACATGTAAAGGGTTTGATACGGGTTTATGCACCCATTATACAAAAATTTCAGCTGGAGAAGTGCACCAGTTACATATTAGTGTATTACACCGGTTAATATAGTAGGGATAATCAGAGAAGTACACTGGGACAAATTTGAGCTTTATACGGGTATATTTAACTAGAACAATACCGGTGCAAAATAACTATAAAATTTGCGGGTAAAGCTTTATAACTTACACCGGTGTTAAACCCGCCCTATCACGCGAACAAGAGGTGTAACACCAGTGTGTTTCACCAGTGTCACACTTCACACGGGTGAAGCACACTGGTTCAACACGGGATCCGACCCGACAAAACTCCGCTAGGTCATGGGTAGGGGTCATTGTTTTCTTTAAAATATTTACTTAAAAATAAATTATATTGAATTTTAGAATTGACTGACCCTTAGCTAAAAGACTAAGGTATCTAAAGAAAAAATTTCATTAACATCCACTACATACCTTATTTCTGAAAAAGAAAAATGCACGGAAAAAAAAAGTTCGCGGCGAAGCGTAAAACGGTTTTCGCAGTACAACGTCAGCATTTAAGTGCAGACAAAATTAAAATTTTGTACAGACCATCTAGTGATATTAATTAACACTTCGGCTATCCTGAAAAACTCTAATTTTTAAGTGGCGCCAAGTAATACGCAAAAGAGCGACTTACCCCTAAGCCAACTAGCCCCGGTCTCCCCTACCAAAAAAACGCTGAAAAAAAAAAAAACTGGATAAGACAACGTAAAATTTTCTGTATATTCTTCGATGACTTACCTCAATGCAATCTTGGTTCAGCTTCCCAGTAAGAACATACTTGTAATTCTCGCGCAACAACAGCTCGACGACATGGATTGTGCTTAAAATAGTAACTCTTAATCCATTCAGAGTTACCTTAGAGAGGAACGGTTCATACACAACAGCAGAAATTTCATCACATCCTTTAGTGGCCAAAGGTTCCTTCTCGGATGTGCATGTTGATGTATCCCAACCCCATTCCAAATCTATTACTTTAACGGGTAATTCACGTGATTGTTTGGTTAGACTTTCTTCTGTAGGTGGTCCGTTTGGCAAATCCCTCTTGAAATATTCTGACAAAGCGAACAGAAGCTCATCTTCCATCTCTTTATTTGGAAATTCTCCACAGGCAGCAATCTCGGTGTCATCAAGGCATTTGAAAAGTCTGCCTAAAACCTAGAACGTTTGCACATTATGACTATTTTCAAGTCACTATTTGAAAAAAAAATACCTCCCGTCTGCCATCGGGGCCATTCCAATTGGAATCAGTTATTCCATCTATGGGACGGCGAGAGTTCATAATGTCAAAGGAACTGTTAAGCAGCCTTACAAGATTTTCTAAAGCTTTAGAATCCTTAAACTGGGTTGCCAATTCCACTTCGTTCGCTAATCTGTATCGACGGAGACAGCAGTCAGCAACGGAATTTGACAGTATCTATGAATATTTGAAAAAAAAGATATTACAACGGACATTATCCTTATTGTAAGCTATGAGTGTGTAAAGAGCAAATAAAAGAATTCAGCTAACTATAAAGACACTAAAACTTATCTTACTTGCACCGCAAGTTTCACGTTCATTCGTTGGAAGCTGTTCGGCTTAAGGTGAACAGGCTTCAGTTTGGGAATCACACTCAAACCAGTGCTTCCTCTAGTCTGATCGTGTATAAACTTCTCTAACAGTTGTGAATACTTGACTGTCTTTCCTGCGGCCTAGAACAAACAATTCTATCACTTGTACTGTTATTCAACACATGAAATGGGCGTTATACGTACTTGTACCACCTTGTGGTTAAATATATGATTTCGTATACATTTGAACAAATGCGGCACGTCTCTTAGGAAATAAACTAAAGATCCGGATGTCGGATGCGTCATGGAGTTGTTCATAGTAGTTGTGTCCGTGTTGCTCCCCGAAATTCCGCATAAATTCCACATCGCATTGTTTGACTGTGATCCATCACATACTGTAGTAAGAACGCGTGATTTGCTTCTTCAAGCAAAATCATTGCTTTGAGTACAATTTTACATAGCTGGGAACCGGAAGTGGCATTCTTTGCGGCAAAGACAGCAATTGGCTGTATCCAACTCGCTTTATAAGGTCTAAAAACTAAGACCAATGCGTGATCCGCTATATCTGGTATTTCAGTTGTTGTAGTTGAATCTTCTGTATAATCTTCGTTTTCTGACCAATCATAGTTGAGAGCGGAGAACTCGTGCTCCTGTTGTTCTTCATCTTCACATAAATAGGTGAAACCTTTAAATTGAAAAGTGTGCTTGTCGAAGTGTATGTCTTGAGTGATTGACATCTCGTCCCACATAAGAGAGCCATATCGTTCTTGAAGAGGCTTGTTTTTTAGATTATTCTTGATGCACTCCAACGCAAATTCGTTGAATCCGAACTCTGTACACAAACAACTAGTTAACTTCCTCAATGTTTCCTTACAAGGCAGGGGAAGTATGCTGTTGATTCTTAGATGTTCGTATACTGCAGGGCTCTTTATTCTTATTTGGAGGCATTCCAATAGCCACTCCACCTCGCATTTCATATTTTTCCGTTTTTTGCCTTGCATCTTGATTTAGCTATGATTGTTATTACAACAAATTTCCCCTATTTAGACCACACGTAAAAAGATTGTTAAAAAAAAGAACGTTTTTGTGTAAACGGCAGAAATTAAAATTTCTTTTATTGGATATACCTTTACAAATATGTTTTGTACTTGTATACAATAATGGAAAATTCATTTGGAAAGTTATCATTATTGATTTAAAATGAGTTAAGAAAATCTAATAGGTTCAGTCAAGTTCTAATGGAAAACAAATTTACGGGAATTAAGAATGTTATAAGAGTAACAAGGAAGAAGTAACGAATTTTTGAGGTTCAATAGTCAGCAGATAAACAATAGAAGATTTGAAAAGAGTTATAAAATTGAAATGATTAATTAGACCTTGTCATCTAGATCATCCAAAATGCTGTCCATGCGGTCATTCTTAATGGTGGCCAAATTGATACGCATCACATTAATTTCTTTCTTTATTTCCTGCAAGGTAAAGGAAAAATTAAATCTCGATATATGCTTTATCGTTAACCAAACATACCTTATTTTCCGCTTGTTTTTTCGCAAGCCGTATTTTAGTCAATACTACAGCTTTCCCCTTTGCAACAACTTTGTTTGAAAGTTGCTTCATAGTCAGATACTTGTGGTTAGTAAAAGAATTTTGTTGGATTACTTTATGGCATTTGAATTGCATCTTCAATAGCTTGTCTATTATTTTGCATGATTTGCAAGGCTTTATTATCTCCCCGTCAGACCCAGTAATGTGGGTGCAGCTGTTAATATAATCGTAATTAGATGTCAATTATAGAAGTCAGAAGTGTTATGCAGTTGCTTACTTTTTCGCACGCCACACGCCGTCTATGATTTCTCCATTGCGAACTAATGATGTACCTTGTTTTCGGTGTTTTTCTGGGTTGTGCGTTATTCCTGGACATATTTTTTCTCCATGTAGCTTGCTCAAAAATGCTTCAATCTCTGAGGTTGATTTAAAAGACCTTTCTTAAAGATCCTGTCCGAACAGTTCACGGGAAATAACAGTAGCTTTTATTTTCCTTTTTTTGAAGTCTACTGTTGCCGTTTTTTAAATTGCAATACCGTTTCATTTACAATCACTTCAAAATAGTGGGCACATTCCATGTTGAGCACTTGTTCTCTTTTCCATGGCAGGGCCGGTAGTTGTATCTTTTCACAATCAAGCTGTACGCTTATTTCTTTTTCTCCGTTTGTTTCCAAGGATAAAGTCTCAATGTAAATTTTTCCACCAGCACCAACAGCGGTTATGTCTTCCTTTAATGTGATGGGAATTGATTCTAGTGAGGCTGTGTCGAAATCCAGGTACAGGGTTTCTTCTCTTTCGTTGTTTATCTCAATGGGATTCATGTGATTTTGTCCAACAGCAGCAACAAATTTTACTTTATTTAATGTCACTGGAATTGCTTCTTGTGTTATTTGATGAGTTTGCTTAGATTGCTTGATGGATTTTTCCTTTCGAACTGAATTTCCATCACTTCGACAGTGCTGTTTATAGTTGGATATGTTTCACAGAGGCTTACGTCCCATAGGTGCTTTCCTCTTTCCCTGGGTAGCCGGAGAAATAGGAACCCGACAAATAGGACCCGGAGAAATAGGACCCAAAAAAAGCCATGGAGAAATAGGCCCCGGTGAAATAGGACCCCTTTTTCAAACTTTGACATGGAAAGGGTCAAAGATTTCACGACGCTTCAGCTTCCGTTTTGGACGACCAGCAACTTTAGCATCGGCAACGGGAACGGCATCGGCAACGGCAACGGGAACGGCAACTGCATCGGGAACGGCAACGGCAACGGCAACGGCAACAGCATCGGGAACGGCAACGGCAACGGCAACGGCAACGGCAACGGCAACGGCAACAGGAACAGGAACGGCAACGGGAACAGGAACGGCAACGGCAAAGGGAACAGGAACACCTATGCACGTAGAACACTTATAGGCAACAGAGAATTCTTTCCATGTAGGTGAAACACCTCTGGGAAAGTTAACTCCACAGCATGCCCGATGGATTAGGACTTTACAGCGAAGACACAAGCAAAATTGTTCCTTAGAAGAAACAACAAAATCAAGCGTAGGGATTAGGATTAGGGATAGGATTATCAACCACAACTTATGTTAAGCTTTAAGTCTTACAACCACTAATCCCCTTTGTAATTACCGCTTCTTCACCAGCTCACCAGCTCATACACATAATCCAAGGTTCATCCCTACTATTGATCCATGACTCACTGAAAAGATAGTGATCCACACCAATAAATTCCGATAAACGAAAGCTCATCAATATGAATGAGTCATTCATGTTCATTAAAGAAAATTCTAGAACCGACAAAGATAAAGGTATTTATTTGCGGGATACTGCTTGCAAATACGCTTACTGGTAATTGTTTCCTACCAAATTTTTATACTGGTCATCTTCCATAGCTACCAGAAACTTAGAAGTTAATACTTTATATTGTGTGGTTCATAGAAAAATTTAACAAAAATTAAACAGCAATCATTGTTTATTAATGTAATGAATCGTACATAACGTAATGCATACCCTATTACATCGGGAAAGGGTGCAAGAATGCAGCAGAAAACTAACACGTATGATGGTATTCAACATTACCAAGCTTACAGAACATTCATCAATTTTTCATAACATGAGCTATATAAATCACTTCATATGCAATGTATTAATGCAAGAAAATAGAAAATCGGAATTAAAAGAAATTTTTTTTGGCTGTTTCAATGTATGCATGAACGCCAACGCTGTTCTGTCGGCTGAAAACTATATAAACCGTGCCTATACGAAGACGAAATAGGACTTACGGAGGGGAGAAATAGGAACTTTAAAAGAAAGTATAAAAAAGGGGTACTATATCACCGGGGCGTATTTCTCCATGGCTTTTTTTGGGTCCTATTTCTCCGGGTCCTATACGTCGGGGTCCTATTTCTCCGGCAATCCTTTCCCTGTTCAGGAATCACTTCCTCAGTAACAGGTAAATGTTGAAGGGACGAGTCTAATATAGAAATATTTAGTTATTGATTACGTGTTCATGACAATGTAATGATAATATCACATATGTTTGTGGAATACATATACCTTCAAATATACTTGGAATCGCACCATTCTTTAGTTTCCAATTTGTTCTTGGATTAATAATTTTGTTTCCTCCAATGATAATTTCATCGTGTTTGATTCTGTCTTGATAAAAAAAATGTTCTTCACAAATCCTTGACGATGGACCTAGCTCAAATCCTTTCTTCGTTATGATTCTCTGTGACCATAATACCAATAGATTTTCTTCTTTTGGGGTTCGGAAATACCTAATTACATTAGGATTCAGTTCCTCGTGAGCTTTACTGGCTTTAGCTATATGGCCATTTCTACAGCCAACTATACAACAGTTTGGCATATTCTAAACAAACCAATGTTAGAAATTAACATACTTTAAAAGATAGACTGTGTGTGTATTAATAACCAAAATTTATAAATACCTTTTTTTTCTTCTTATGAACACAAAAAAACATAAACAAACAAAAACGTATCCTTAGAAATACACTTTTTAAATAACACCAAGAACTTTCCCGCGATTCTTTATGTTGTCAGAATACGCACCAGCGCTTCACGATTTCATATTAAAATTAGATATTCAAGGGAAAAGGGAAATAAATCATTTTTAAAACGCACCCAAACTTTAACGGAATATTCTGAATTAATTCATGCGAAACAGGGAAGGGCTCTATCAAATTATGGTGTACAATACAAAAAATTCTGAGCAATACATTACCTAATATTCCGTGTGTGTGAAGCACGCAATCAGTAGGGAAACTGGAAAATGACTAAAACTCGTCCCAAACCATACGGCCTGACCCCTAGCGGTAGGCAGGAGCCTAGCTTCAGACGATTCCTCTCAGGCTTATGGAATCGTTCACAGTCTTTACTTCGTAGTCTGTGGTTTAATTAACAAGAAAGGCGAAATTTCGGGGTGTCCTCACATTTGCAAAGAAGCCATTCTCTTGCTCGGTAGGTTTACTCCGTAGAAATGGGTGATGCCATACGCACCATTTTTAAACAATTCAAGATGTATGCCTGCAAAGGCTGAAAAATATAATTTCTGTCGCTGGCATGTTCAGCAATTCCCACCAATTAGAGATAAGAGCCTACTTACTGAAATAGAGGTTTCAAAAAAAATATCGTTTAATCAGTGTATCGTATATGTACTTCACTTTACTCTTTGCTTTATCTTCTCTAATGACATCCAATAATTGGAGCCACGAAACAAGGTAAAGTTCGCAATCACGGAAAATGTTTAAAAAATTTCCATGACAGAGATGTTTTCTTGCCGAGAAAGACATGTTGAGAGTGTTTGAGTCATTTCTCGAATATCCTCCATTGGCCAAGTAATCTATGTCTTGTCTTTGGGAAGCTATGATTTGTTTTAAGTTCTCGAAAACGTCCAGAGAAGTTGAGGGAAACTGGTGAGGCTTTGAGTTTAAAAAATTTCTTAGGGATGGTGCTATGAACTTTAAAAGACATCCATAAAGAATCTCACTCATGCCAAAGGCGTCACCTTCATCGTAAACTTTTAATGGGAGGTGCAATGACCTTGCTGCTACTGCTTGCTGAATTTCTAGTCTTTGCACGCGATTATGCACTGTCCGTATGTTACAAGCAGCTGCAGGGTCATTTACAGCATCACAAACCGTGACCCAACAGCGGAAAATGTTTTCCCAGTGCATAAATACATATGGTAACTTTACATGGCAAACAGCATTATGTCCTTGTACGGCCTTGTACAGTTGCCCAATAGATATTGTACTTAAAAAATGCACATTGTTCTTTCTTTCGTAAATTAACTTGTAGATTAGTTTTCCACTGTCATTATTCGTACTCCACTGGTCTAAAAGATTTGTTTTCAATAGGTAAATTTTTACCGCTGGGGTAAAATATTCAATTAAAGTAAATTACAAAACAATAAGCTATAGAAGCTACTTTTCTTTCGTCGTCCGGTGACAGAGTTTGTACTTGGGACAGGTTAAGTGCTGGGCAAGACGCAGTCGTTCGCTAACTAATTGGGCCATGGTTTCCGATTCCACTTCGGTCAACTGACAAAGAATGTAAACTATTCCGTTGAGAAGGTTTTGTTGTATGTTCCAGTTTGCAATGGGACGAGGGAATTATTTTAGTTTTCTCAATGTGTTCAATAGGTGGATTTATAATCACATTTTCCTCCGTAGCAGGATTTAAAATGTCTTTTAATATGAATTTGCGGCTGTTCTTCTTGTTGTTGTCTCCTTTTTCGGTTTCTTCGAAAACCTCTAGTGTCAGTTCGTCGCTCTGATGAGGGATGTGAATGTTGGATGGGAGATGGTTTTGACTAACTGCTTCCACCGGGATAGAAATTTCATTGTTTGTTTTCCCTTCCGTTCAAAAACTTATATTTTTCTCCGTGGTAGGACAAGGTACGCCTTTTAAAATAACTTCATTAATTTTCTTATTATCAATTTTCTGTTTATAAGAGACATCGTCTAGGTTTTCTTCGACAAAGGGTTCATTAAACAATTGAGAAAAAGCAAATTCACTTTCCTCGGGCTTTCTCGCATGCCTTTGTTTCCTAGCGGAACCGGCTTCTCTAATGCCTTCATCCGTGATTGGGCTTTCGAGTAGATATATCTTGCTCTTTACTCTAGGCTTTCCACAGCACAATCCCCAACACAAAAAGCATATCAAAATTAAGAAGCTTAACATTGCAAATCCTAAATTTTCCATTTTGGAGATTTGTATTTGGAGTTGAAAATATGCAAGTGTGTTTGTTGCAGAATTTTGATCTCTACTTATATAATGCAAATGCTAATTGGCTTGATAGTAAACCAACCTTTTCCCGAATATGATATTTTTCAATCAATTCTTGTTGCATGACGATGCGTAACAAACGTATTTAAATATATTACACACATATTTCAAGTGAAAAAACAGGTTAAAATGTTATTTGTGCTAATTTTTTTTACAATTTCAAAGTCGAATCAGATCTATAGAGGAGATGGAATGTTCATTAGGGCGTTTCATTCCCGACGAATTTTTTTTGTTTACAACGGCGTTTGTGGATCGGGGTTCTTTTATATGTGAAAACTCCGTTTTCTATTTCGAGGGGGAAAAATTTTTTAGGGGTTGCGCTGCGTGAAAAAGCGTGAAAAACAATACTTTTTATTGGTTTTTAGCCCGTCGCACGTCAACCGTATGCATGAAAATCACGGCGTTTGGGGAGATAATAGCAGATGATATAAGCTAGGCTTCCCCAAAATATCGCCCATTTAAAATAAAATTTAGGGGTCGCGCATTAAAAAAGTATATGCAAATTTTCATAAAAATCGGGAAAATATTGATAAAGTGCTTATTAAAGCCGAACCATGAGTTCTACTGCATTGATTTTTTTTTTGCACGTACATATATATATCAGTAACATTCACCCCAAAAATTGAAAAAATCAAATTAAAATTAGGGGTCCCGCGGTCAGATTTTATTAATCATGATACTTAAAAATGGAAAAAGGACACAACGCAAACAAAAATTTAAAAAAATTATCAAACAAAATCATAAATTTAAAAGAGAGTTCTGGGTAAAAGAAGGAAATTTTTTTCTATGTTCTTCAACACTTTGAAGTAAAAATTGGAATTGCTCTTCGTCTTGGGTTATGTGTGAAAAATCTTCAACTAATTTTATAGCGCGTTCTGCGCAGTCATTAACAACTTGCAAGTTAACACAGAAATTTCTTGCAAAACGGTAATCAAACATTAGCTCCCAATATTTCGGTGGAAGTTGAAGCCAGTCCTGACTATTAGTGAGACCAAGCAAAGCAAAAATAAGCCAAGATCTTGGTCCTATTAAAGATGATAAAAACGGAAGATTGTAATCGTCAATAGTTGGAAATTTTGGCTTTCCAACATTAAAAACGTCCAGTCATGGGGTTGAAAACAGTTTTTTCGCCATAACAGATCGTGTAAATGATCCCAATTCTTCATTGAATAACGACAAAACTACCAGTTCTTCAGTTAAATACCAAAGGTGTCGTTTGATTGATGTTATGACTGGAATGGCGAGATCGGGATCTTCATCACTGTACGAAATAATTGATGATAAAAGTTTCAAGTCGTCCAGGGGAGAAAAAACAGCTATGCGTGATCGTAGAAAGTACTTGGCATAATAAAGTGCAATAAACTGAGTCATTTTATGAACTTGTCTCCTTTCTTCAACACTGAAACTAATCCGCTCTGTCATTAGCTCCATTTTCATTAAATAAATTGATTTACTCATGAAACGAGCGTGATGCATTGCTCCGGGTTGACGGAGGAAAAATTTTCGAGCAGGAAGTTCCCCACCACCAAGGTAGATGAAGACAAGTTCAATCAATTCGCGATAATCCTCCCGGGGAAAAGTGTTTTTCAAGATACATTCTTTGGCCCACTTAAGAACAGTCTCAGCTTGAAAACAGAGTTCAGTCGACATTTCCGGCCATTTGAAGAGGTTCAAATTACTTGTATCTCGATCCAAACTTCCCCATTCCACTTGAAATTTTTTAAATAGCACGTCTTCTGGGCCAACTGTTTTTTCATTTCTTAATTCTTGCCAAGCATGTTTGATGTGTAATTCGGTGAAGTGATGACGGCAAGTGCACCAAAGAACGGCCCGTTTCAGTTCCTTTTCCATCAAAGAACAGCATCCATTCCTGATCCCCGAATTGCTGGCTGTTGTGTCGAAACAAAGCCCAATAACTTTGTCTTTTAAAGACCAATCTTCAAGCATACCGAGAGTTGAAATCATTTGAGATCGGCCAACAGAATCGCTGATTGGTGGAATTCCGATTATCTTAGTTCTAATAGTTATTGAAAAAATAAATAAATTACAAATATAATATTAATTTAAGGAATTCTTTACCCTAAATTACTTCCGCTAATAATAACAGCAATTCTTTCTCGTTTTTTATTAGAAGAAGTTTGGAAGATTTTCGTATCCCAGTGAACGATAAGATGTTTAGGATTTCCTTTCAGCCATTCCAACTTAATAGTTTTCGCTAATTCTGCCCGAACTGATGATCTTTTTCTCCAAATGGATGACTTTGACAAAGAGAAATCACTAATATTTCCTCCCCCAGAGTTGACGATTTACGATGTAAGCAATAGTTGATTTGAAATGGAAATAC
Organism: Daphnia magna; assembly: GCF_020631705.1. Classification (NCBI taxonomy): domain Eukaryota; kingdom Metazoa; phylum Arthropoda; class Branchiopoda; order Diplostraca; family Daphniidae; genus Daphnia; species Daphnia magna. Next base: position 93,295 of record NW_025533148.1, on the reverse strand, counting down.
CGCATCGATCAGCGACTTGAACGGAAGTCGAAATTAATTCAGTTGCTGAAAATTGAAGATCAACTGTCACAGGTTTTTTTCTTTTCTTTGGTGACGGCAATTGAAATTCATCTTCTTTGGAACTAGAATCTGACGTTTCACTGTCACTACTCTTCAATGTGATAGTGGTATCCGTTAACCCGGGTAGGAAACAATACTGACCATTCTTAATCCGATGTTGATTTTAGGTCGGTTCACGTCGTAAATGCGTTATAAGTTACATGAGATTGGTCCATGGTTGGAAAAATATTGGAATGTGGTTTTTCAAAAACCAACTCAAATCCATCCTGGGCCATTCTTAGAAAGTTGATTTTTAACGATGCATGTATCCCGCTACTAAACCAATGTAGATACAATTTCGAACCTTTGCTGTTGTTCGATATCGACTAGCCAATAATAACCCAATGTCCAAAACACAAATTTCAACGATGTATATATCCCAATATTTATCCAATGTCAATACAATTTCGAATTTTTGTTGCTGTTCGCTATCGAAATGCCAATAGTACCCCAAAAACAGAAACCCAAGTTTAAACGATACATATATCCATGATATATGTATCATGGAGCCCTTACGAAGAAGGGCTGCTTACGAAGAAGCCAAAAAGCAGGCGCAGGTAAGTAATACCATGGTATAATAGCATGGTTGGCGTACTCCTGTAGCCCTTCCCAAAAAATCAATCTGGGCCAGATCTTGATATTCCGTAAATGGCAACGTTTAGGTCGAATGGGGCAGATTTTGCATGGCCTTACATGGGACTACCGCGAAATAATAAATTCATCTTTAAGATTAAAAAAAAATTTACTTAAATTAAATCTGATTTACATGTAGAATTGCTTTCTTAATACAGCTCATTTTATTAGAATGATTTTTTTTATTTCCAAATAATTATTAAAAATAAGAAAAACGCATAGGTAAACTTAGGCGATAGCAGTACATTTTGTGGCACTAGTAGATTTTAAAAAAAAGGGGCGGTCCTTTGACTTGTTTATTTTATGCTTCAAAAGCTTGTCAAATTGCGGAACCAAACTATGCGGAAATTAAAAAAATTTAAAAATTACTTTCAAATTTTACCTCCACACAAGTCCCGCAGTTTGACCAGCTTTCGAAGCATAAAGAAATGAATGCCAAAGGACCGCCCCTTTTTAAAAAATTCTTTATAGGGGCAGTAGTGCCACAAAATGTGCTGCTGTCGCTTAATTAGGCTTTTTCCTTTCTTAAATTTTCAGTAATTATAAAAAAATTTAAACACCTTTTAAATAAAATGAGCTGTATAAAGAAAACAATTATACATATGAATCAGATTTTATTTTAGTAAAATTGTTTTTTTTCTAAAAGTTGAATGAATTAATTTGTGGTAGTCCCATATAAACACATGTAAAATCTGCCCCATTCGACCTAAACGTTGCCATTTACGAAATATCATTTTTTGGTCCATATGCGCCCTCTCGAGTACGCCTACCATCTATTCTATACCTTGGTAATACCACAGATTACGAAGTAGTAATACATAAATTTAATATTGGTCGCGCCTATTGTCCCTCAACTACAGATGGCACTAGTTATGGGCAAGGGTGGTCCTTCTGCCCGTGCTGTGTGCCTGTGCTGTGTCGTTTTTTGTATAACAGGCGGAAGGTAAACAAGGTGTGTTAGGCCCTCATCACCCCTTCCACCTCATTAAAGACCACCGCCGTGCGGATGCGAGGGTTCGTGTTGACTAACTTCATCGTTGATGACCATTTTCAAGGCCATTGAAATTCAAAAAGTGCGTCTTTTCTTTCTGTTATTTTATTTCAAATCTCATTGTACAAAAGTCAAGGGTAATGGAAAAAGCAATAAACAGAGATACTGAAGGTGATGGCGGTGAAAAAAAAAAATAATAAGTTACATAGGTCCACCCTTCTCCGTGACTAGTGCCATCTAGAGTTGAGGTGCAGTAGCTGAAACGTCCCTCAAAAGTTGAGGGGCAATAGACATTTTTGCTATTGCCCCTCAAAAGTTGAGGGGCAATAGTTTTTTCCTTTAATATTTATTCGTTAAACTAAAGTGCGTAATGTCTTGTAGCTGCCGTAGGCTTAGTAGTTGTAGTCGTAGGCTTCGTAGTTGTTGTAGGCCTAGTTGTCGGTGGTGTGCTTTTAACGGTCGTTTTTATGGTCGTTGTGGCTATTGTTGATTTAATTGTGGTTGTGCTTAATTTTGTAGTCGGTTTTACTGTCGTTGTGGTGCTTGAAGTAGATGAAAAAGATTTTTGTGTGGAGGGTGTGGTTAAGTTTTCGTTGTTTGCTTTACTTTCTCTTTTGAGAAGAGGTGGTTGTTGAATATATGCTGAGTCTATCTTTCACGGTTTAAAATTTCATTCACTGTGTCTTCTTACTTTGCTGGATTGTTACATAAACGACATACACGGGATTAAACACTTCAAGTTATATGGAAAACTGAGAACAAGAGAGAGTGGAGAGTAAGAGGGAAAAAGTAGAGGAGGCAGGGGAGGAGTTGCCAGATTTCCACAGTTTGACAAAAGAATAAACCAACAGTGGTATAGGTGGGAGTTGTGTTCCGTCCAATGATTGTTGAGTGTGAAGCGCTATAATGGCTGCTGCTGAAATCGTCCGTATTTGGTGCGGGTTTCGATATTCGAAGCTAAACTGTTGTTTTCTACTTGAACCGTGGCAATGTCCTAAACTCAGACGTCCTACTTTTAGTGTGAGACATTTTCTGTCTGACGCCGGTGAATGTAGGCCAGTTCTGTCTGTTTCCATGAGCTGTCCTGTGTGTTCGAAAGTGCCCCAAATTGAACTGGTGTTGGCGCATTCCTGTAGAATAAGCATCGTTGTGTTTGCCTTGATGCAAGCATTAGTGTTGAACGGTCTAATGGTGAAATCAGACGTATACTCGAAAGCTTGGCCTTTGTTAGTTACTTTACTTCAGTTTCCTACGGATACTTGTGATTGCACCAGGGGATCGTTACTTGTGATAAATGTTTTTAGTTCATCTTGACATTTTGTCCAATCTGTGTCACAATCTTCCATGGTTAGTTGTTTGTTAAACCCATGATGTGTGACACATTTCCCGTTTGGATATCGTCCATTTTTCAACAACCCCCAGGCGATCATGTCCCAGATGATATTTCCACTGCCGTGATTTGCTTTCAAGATACCTCCAAATATGGGTGAGTTGATTGTGGATGTAACTGCTCTTCGTTGTTCTAATCGGACTTCTTGAATATCCTGCAATGTTACGTCGGGGAAATTTTCTATAACATCCGGGTTGGTATTTATTGTTTGAAAAAACCACTGCTGGTTTTTCCTGGTATCTCCTTCCAAAGCACACTGTTCCAATTTTAAGGTTTCGTCGACCCCTACGGTAAGACACATTTCTGATTCTTGGGAAATTAGGTAGCTGTTCTCTTTTTCTAATATCCGTCTCGTTGATTCCTCTGAACAGGCTGAAGCAAATACGTAGTCGTTTGTGGTTTCCGTGATGCAGATATGAGTGTTTTGTACACGTATTGTTTGGGTCGACAATGTACTAAAATTTCGATCCTGGTGGGAGAGGGTCGTCCTTTGAAAGTTGACTGTACGATATCAAAGGATTTCTGCTTCCAGATTCGTAACTAATGTATATTGTTGCATCCTTTTGTACGATTTTCCCATCTTCCTTGATTAATTTTGGTCTTCTATGCGCCAATATTAGAGTTCCCCAGGCGTATGAAATACTGTAGAGGCGAATCCCAAGTTGTTCGTCTTCGACTTGGGTGTCGAAAAGAAAGTGAACTTCTTTAAGAAGAGAACGTTGGGGTCTGGATTTGTACAGTTCTCTGTAGTCTTCACATACTGGTGTAGCAAGGTTGGTATTTTTAAGGCATGTTGCGATTGTGTTCTTGAATATTTCATATAAAATTTTTGTGATATTTGCACGAAACGTCAAGTACGTTAGAGGGATTCCAACCACTTTATATCCTATTGGTACGATGTCCATATCTGGTTTGTTAAGAAAAGATATTTCGATCTGCCGACTGGTGTCGTAAAGGCGGCTGGAGTTATCCGACTCCGGTTCTCGAGGAATTTTCAGGTATCCCTTTCCTTTTAGTAGCGTCTGAGTGTATGAACTGTTGGTTGTTCTTTCTCCCCACACGATCGTATTTTTGATTTTGTATAAATTGTCCTTCCTGTTGGGTGGTGTTTAGTAATCCGAAAGAGCTTTCGATTGGACTATCTGGTTTCTCCTGAAGTAGCATGATCTGTTCCGCTATACAGTTGAGTGTTTGGTATTCCTTGATGGCGTACCATTTACCTTCTCCTGTAGGAATGGCTGTGAAACTGAGTCCCGTCGGTCCGGTTTGCATGTTATTGTCGCAACATTTTTTATCGTTGACCATCCGCCAGCATTCCAAGGAGGTGATTAGTATTGTTTCTTGGGAGTAAACTGTATCGAAGGATCCGATCCAGAACGATCCGGATATTTTCTTTGTTTTAGTCCACGGTCGACATGTCCATCCTTTCCAAGTGGCTGCTGGTTTTTGCTTGGTTACTAAGGTGTAAGCAGTTGGTATCCTTGGTAAGTGTTGTGTTTCTGGTTTTTCATTGTTACAGTAGTAAGGCAATTCGAAGTCTAGGATTCCTCGTATTTTCATATTGTTACAATCGTAGACGGATGCGTAGATAGGGTAAGTAGGGTTAAGTGAATGAAGGAGGCAAAGAAGGAAGAGTAATGTCTGCATCTGAGATAATGAAAATGTTTAGTAATCTGGTCCTTGATATCGTCTTCGTAAGTTGTATTGGTGATTCGTTATAGGATCGTTTCGGATTTGGTTACGGTAAAGGTTGGGTATTGTGTGATATGTTTGTTCTTTTGGTTCTCCTTCGTTCCTGCGTGGTTTGATGTTCATCTTCACTGGATGTATCAGCTGCTGCTTCGTTGGTCGGCCTGGTCGGCGTTGGTGAATTGTTGGTCGTCGTTGGGCTTCAAAATTTTTTGGTAGGTTTTGTAGTATTTCTTCTTCCTTAGTTGTTTCTTGTTTTCTTGGTATGTAAAGTTTGAGACGGTTGGTATGTACCACAGATTTCAGTTTTTTGTTTTCAGTGTGCTGGATCTCGTAGTTGATATCCGAGAAGCTTCTTGAAATTTGAAATGGTCCGTTCCATCGATTTATGAATTTTCCTGCTGCTGTTGGCGCCTTCAGTAATACGGAGTCACCTATGTTGTATTTAATAATTTTCGTGGTTACGTCGTAGTATTTTTTCTGTCTTGTTTGGGATTTGAAGAGATGTTCTCTTGCCAGTTTTTGAGCTTTTTCCCATTGCTGTGAATACACCATACTAGTATCTTCATAGGTCTCGTATCTTCTGTTAATCTTGATATCATTGGGCATTATTGGTTCTCGTCCGAAGAATAGAAAGAATGGTGTTTCTTGAGTTGAAGCTTGTTTTGCTGTGTTGTAAGCAAAAGTAAGGAACGGAAGGTATTTGTCCCAGTTAGCAGGTTGGTCTGAGACATAACAAGCTAGCATGTCACAGAGAGTTCGATTATACCTCTCAACTAATCCATCAGTCTGTGGATGATAGGCCGTAGTCCTTATTTGTTTGACTTTGAATAGTTTACACACCACTTGTATCAGACTGGATAGAAAATTAGTACCTTGGTCTGTTAGAACTACTTCTGGAGATCCATATTTAGTAAATATTTTATTAACTAAAACCTTCGCAATTGTTTGGGCAGTTTGATTTCTCATTGGAACTGTAAAAACAAACCTGCTGGCATAATCTGAAATAACTAATATACAGTACCCACGCCAGGTATTGGATCACCTCGGTCCAAAAACGGCGTTTTAACCCGCGCGAGATAGGCCTAACGGTGTCTCGCGCGTGAATTTCTTTAAAATACTAAAATTGCTCGTACAAGGTTAATTTTTTTTTATCAGAAAGATAAAGAACTAGTCTTCATCTTTCTGATTTTTAATTTGTAAAAAGTATAGTTGTTGTATGGAAAAAAGGATCATTTTGAAATATTGGATCACCCCCCGACATGTGCTGCATTCGTTGTCCCTACCCGCGGCTATGCCGTCGGGTATGGGAGAGGGTCGAATGGTGAGAAAGGGACCCAAGTTACAACCAAGTTTTCCGATGGCATAGCCGCGGGTAGGGACTGACTGTGTTATTCCTTTCCCTGATACGATGTATCCTAAATAATCTAATTCTTCTTTAAAAAATTCGCAGTTCTTCCTTTTCAACTTTAAACCTGCTTGTTTAAGGAGTCTAAAAACTGCTTCCAAGTGTGTCACATGATCAGTAGTTAAATTACTGAACACTATGATGTCATCTAGGTAAACTAATGCGAATTTGTACAATACCGTTTTCAAGATGTTATTCATTGCTCTTTGAAAAGTGCTGGGAGCATTTGTTAAACCAAATCGCATTCGATTAAATTCGTATTGGCCAAATTCACAAATGAAAGCTGTTTTGTGTTTATCGCTTTCTTCTATTTCTATCTGCCAGTACCCGCTCAGTAAGTCTAATGTTGAAAAATAAACAGATCCGCACAACGCGTCAATTGTGTCATCTATCCTAGGTAGAGGGTACTTATCCTTAACAGTAATTTTGTTCAAAGCTCTGTAGTCGATGCACATTCGCATCTCTCCATCTTTTTTAGGTACCATTACTATGGCTGCAGCAAAAGGACTGTGGCTTTCTCTTATTATTTTGTTACTTAGCATTACCTCTATTTTAGTCTAAACAACAAGTTTTAGGGATTCGGGTGTTCTTCGTAGTCTTTGATTAATGGGAGCGTTATGGCCTATGTTGATGTGATGTTTCACTTGTGTAGCTAGACCCAAGTTGGATTCTTGGTCTGCAAAAAGATCTTCGTGTTTCTTTAGTAATATTTCAATTTTAGTTTTGTATGTCGTCTGATACATTAAGTGCTTGTTCTTCTTTTTCAGCAATCATAGCTATCTGTTTAGTTTTATTATTAAAGTCTAATTGAGTGAAGGATTCTAAATTACGATAATCTTGTTGTGTAAGATCTTCGTCTTCTCTATCAATTGGGATTAGTGGTATATGGATGCCTGCTTTGCTAAATGTTACGCTATAAATGGGCATGGTATTACTTCCAAAATTATGTTCTACTCCAAAGTGATTATAACATATTTGACGATTTCTAGTGTTAATCTTCACATTATTGTTAGATAAGAAATCTAATCCTAAGATGCATTGTTCATTTAAGTTGTTCATAACATAAAAGTGATGGTTAATAATATGGTTATCATTGATAATAACTGAAAATTCAAATTTCCCTATCGATTTAAGTCCTTGTCCCGACACCATTCTAAAAATAGGAGGATTCGCATTTTCTACTTGTTTTAAGTTCTCATTACACTCTAGAGTATCCAATATTTTACTGGATACTAAACTAGCGGCGGCGCCAGTGTCCACTAAAGCTATGATTTCCTTATTAAAAATTCTAACTGGAATACGTATCAGTTTAGGAATTTCTACTTCTACATCTGATCCTAAATTGTATGTCAGTTGGGAGTTACGGAATGGTTTTATGGTGTTTATCGGGGACCTTGGTTGTTGGTACGTGCCGTACCTGTCCAACATTCTCTTGCAATATGTCCTCTTCGGTTACACTTGTAGCAGGTTATTTTTCGATTTTCAGTGGTTCGAGGGTTGTTGCCAGTGTGCTGTTGCTGCTGTGTATGTTGGTTGCTGTTATAACGTGCTTGATGTCTGTAGTTGTTTGGTTCGTTGTAGCTTCCTTGTCGGTTGGGGTAGTCATTCCGATATGAGGGACGTTGGTGAGATGAAAATCTGGTTTTCCTGTATCCTGAAGGATTATAATTTCTTCGTCCTGGCGAATTGTGGTCTCTGCGGTAGGGGCTGTTGTCTCTGTTCCTACTTACACTTCTTTCTCGACTTGATTCTCGGCTGTTATGACTGTCAGCAAATCGCATTCGCGAATCACGTGATCTTGAGTAACGTTCACTTGGACGTGGTCTTTCTTTTTCGTATTGGTCAGTTGCAGCTATGGTAACGTCGTTTTCCTGTGGGAATCCACGTTTCGTATTAGTACATTTTAATTCTGACAGAGCTTCTGATAATTTTTGCTCAAGTAGTTGAATTTTATCGTCTTGTTGTTTTTCGTGATGCGTTATCCCTGCTATAACAGCTGACATCTCCTTGTCGTCTGTAGCTTCTTTTGTGTGTAGAATTTTTTCAGAAATAAAAATTTGTTTACATAATGCGTCAAAGTCTTCTGTGTTTTCTGGCATTCGTAGATAAAGTTCTGCTTTATACTTTGGTAGTAATCCTTGTAGTAGGATTTTGCTTTTTCTGTGATCCCTCATCTTTTTCACTTTGTTTAGTAATTGTCCTTCAATAATACTTTTGTTATGGTCAGCCCTTTCTTCTTTACCAGCAATGGTATCGTAAAGATTATTTAACCTTGACACGAAAGCTCTGCAGTTTTCTTCCGGTTTTTGAGTTAATTTTTAAAGTTTTTTCTCCAGCGTAGCTAAGTCGTAGGTATCTTGAAATCTTGTTATTAGTGCTCTTTTTCAATCCTGGTAATTTAGATCATCGCCTTCCTCCTCAGCGTAGTTTTCATGCCATTCAAAGGCTTCGCCTTTCAATCGATCAGAGAAGAAACGTATTTTTTTATTGTCATCCCATTCGTTGTTTCGTGCTACGTGCTCAGCACCACGTAGCCATTTTGATTTTAGTTTGTCAATGCTTTTTCCTTTGAAGATTGGAATTGACTTTTTGTCTTCTCTGGAGAATAGCTCTCCTAGGGCCTTCACTATTGGCTGAGTGAAGTACCTGTTCATTTTCTTTGCGTCTTCGTCGTCCTGCTCAGTTGCTAGAATTCTAGCAAATTCATTCAGCCCCCTATTAATAGGGGGAGAACGGGGTCAAACTGGACAAAAAATTTCTTTCCTCTTTATTTAGATTTCTATGTTCTTTTTCTAATATTTATTTTTAGTTAATGGTGCAGCACCTTCTTGGGTAACTCCACAATTTTTTTGTAATTTTTAAGTCTTAAAATAAACGAGTTATAAGGATTTTAATGGAGTCGGGTTTTTTTAGTTTTTATTTAAACGGCGGGGCGAAACTGGACAGGGACGGTGTGAGATTTGGGACCAGTTTTCCTCATAAGGAGACATAAAATAAATTTAAAAAAAATATGGGTAGACTGCTTATTCAATATTTTATTCATTCATATTGAAATATTTGCAATAGAAATGAAAAATAGAGAGTTATGTCATTTTTACGAAATAGGGGGCTGAAATGGACAATTTCTAGGCGGGTAGATTAAAATGGGAGGGCTTATAACAGAGTATCAATTATCGATTTGTAATCGATATCTTATTTTTAGCAGAATGTAAACAAACGGGCGTATATGGCTTCTCCACAAGCACCTCCCACTCCAATATCGAAGTTGTCCGATATGACCCCAAAACTGTGTGTCCAAAATGACCCAACCCGGTGCTATTTAGTATTTCGTTAATAACTTAACACTGGAAAGGCATTAAAATTTAAGTTTTTTATCAATCATTAAAGAAATGAATTGGCTATTTCACATATCATTATTTTATTCATTTGTAGTGTTTTTCACTTTAAAAATGCTTACAGGAATAGGGAAGAATATTACATCAAACAGGGCCATTTTTTTTAATTCTGCGATAACAAGAACAATAATGATTCGATTTTAATCAATATTTTTTCTAGAACGTTAAACATTGCAGTCTATACAAAAATAAAATATAAAAATTTTTTTCCCATTACATGTAGCACTTAGGGTCTTTGTCCAATATGACCCGTGTCCAAGTTGACCCCGTTCTCCCCTGCCAGTAAACTAACTCTACTTAAGATTATACAACCATGCACTTATATACCAAAAGATTGAAGGTTAAGAAGGAAGGGATTTACAATAACTTTTACTTTTGTCATAAACTATTAAACTCAGTAAAGGTTGCATTCGTGACGACCTTCTTGCTGGGTGGGATTGCTGTTGCTGGGAGGAGTTGCTGCAGTCTATTCCAAATTTATAAACTCGTTCTTCAGGTGGACTTTTGCAATCCGCAACATCCTCCCCGCCGGAATCGCCAGCTTCCTCGCGCGATTCCAAATTCTTCTTACGGAGCGGGTTCTTCTTTCTCGTAGACGTAGTCTTTTCCACTGTGCCGATTCCGGTATCATCTATGGGCGTGTCGATATCGGCTTGGACTTCCAGGTATCACTCCTGTTACAATAGCCGTCGGCCACGAAACACGTTTGATGTTAGGTTTTCTGGACGGAATTCCTGGTGCCCTTTCCCTTGCGACAGTGAAATCGCTTAAGATCAGACAGGTATGACTCTTGCCACAGCCTCCACCATGTCAAGGCGTGTTCGCTCCTCTGCTTGTCCAGCTCGATGAGGCCGTCACGGCTCATCTTCGTTGAGTCGGGTGACTCTGATGTAGCTCCAGGTTGTCTTCTGGTCAGCAACTTTTGTGGAGACAAAACTTCGTAGGAATGTGCGTCGCCAGAAACATAAGTAAGGGGCCGTGAATTCACGATAGCTTCAATTTCCACCAGTATGGCGTGAACTTGGTCGAAACTAACCTTCATTTTCCCCAGCACCTTTCTTAGCGGTTCTTTAACGAAGCGGACCATCCTCTCCCAAAACCCACCCCATCATGGAGCTAGGCTAGGAGAAAACTTCCATTCTATACCCTTACTTGAAAGCCAGTTGGCTAGGGTAGGATCTTCCGTCACTAATTGTGCGGCACAAGTAAACGTTGACGTGTTGTCACTGTAGATAATTTTGCAATCTTCTCGACTTGACATCATTCTTCTTAACGCGTACATAAAAGTTTGTGTTGTCAGATCAGTCACAAGCTCTAAGTGGACAGCCCTTGTGACTGCACAAGTAAACAAACACGCATGCACTTTATTTTCGCCAACACGAGTTTTCTCGATTTCGTTCCCATCACTGTCCTTTTCAATAAGAATCACTTCTTCTAGCACATACATTAGGCCGAAGTAGTCGATCCCGATCACTTTAAATGGCTGCGCTTTCTTGGTTAGATCCAATGGCATTTCAGCAGTTTCTTCGTTAAAGGGACGCGATTGAACTCGTTGGCACTTTACACAATTTTAATCCGTTTTATTCCGTGCACGAATGATCCAAAAACGATTTCGTAAGAACGTCAGAGTGTTTTGGACACCAGCATGCTTCCGTTAACATGATTATAGTGAATCATCATGTCGACAATCCTGTCGTTTGATGGAAGAAGGATGGGTGGATCGATGAGCAGTTCTTTTAGGGCCGGGCCTATTCTTCCAGTCACTCGGATGAGTTGCTCCTTTGCATCCCAAAAGGGCCTGAATGTATCAATACCGTGAAATAGTTTACCATTTGGTTTTCCCTTTTATAAGGACTCGTAGAATTCTGCAAATGCCCTTTTTTGAATGAGTTTTAAGATGAAGTTCTCAGTGACGGCAACTTCGTGAACAGAGAGACAGGAAACTTCCACTCCCCTGATAATTTCGGTTGCTTTACCGGGCGACTCCTTCTTAAAAATCCTAAACATCCAGGCGATTGTATGTAAAACTCTCAGATAACTGCTTGTTCTTGATACGAGTACGTCAAACCAATCCGAAGTACTATTAGCTGCAGGGATTTGCAGTTTCTGGTTCAATTTTGCTTCGATCTCCATCAATTGCATTACTTCCGATGTCGGCATCTCTTGTTGCGGCCATTCCGTCTTTTCCAGCTTCAGCCAGGAGGGACCTTCCCACCAGGAAGAAGCCGCAACTATCTTCTTTGCTGTCAAGCTTCTTGATGCGTGGTCTGCTGGGTTGTCCTTCCCCGGACAATGCTTCCAGTGATCTTGCCCAAACCTCTTCTGGATGGCTTCAACTCTGTTGAAATGGTTTGCTTCTCCGCGAATCCATCCAAGGGTTGCCATGGAGTCAGTCCAAAAAATGCACTTCCTAATTTACTTTGTCAATTGCGTTGACAATTCTTTCAGCTAGAACACTGCCGAGTTCAGCACTAAGTAACTCTAACCGTGGTAGAGATACCTCGTTCTTCGGGAGTGGTGCTGCTCTGGTTTTGCAGCAAATTAGCCGAATGAAATCTGGATGTCTGGATTTCACGTAAGCAACAGCTCCATACGCTTTGGTTGAAGCGTCACAAAAAACATGCAGTTCTTGCGTGTGTTTGCTAGGTGCCATAGAAATCATCCTTGGCACTTGTATCTTGTCAATGTATCTTAAGTCTTCAACAATTGTTCTGAATCGGCTTTCCGTTTCTTCGGGCACCTTCTCGTCCCATCCAATCCTGAATTGCTACAATTCATGAAAAAGAAGCTTAAATTGGAGCGTTACGGGTCCAATTAATCCAAGTGGATCGAACAATTTTGTAGAAACTTTTGCAACAGCTCGTTTAGTCAACACTTGAACTTTTGCTGCTGCGTCTACGATAACGTCTGCCTTGAAATAAAAGTAATCCGTGCTAGTATTCCATCTAACTCCAAGCACTTTTTGTGGGTCTAAATTAAGACATGAGTGTGACTTGTCTGAGTCATTGGTTAGGCCTTGTTTTTGTAGATATCTACGCAGCTGTTGGCTGTTTGTCACCCATTTTATTAAGTCCATGTTTGCGTCAGCAAAAAGTTTCAGCACAATTCCGATTACGGCCATTGCTTCTTCTACTGTAGATGCATTTGACAAGTAGTCATCTACATATAGGTGGCGTAGAATTTGTTTGCTGTTTTCTGCTAAGTCACCTTTATAGGACTCCAAATGTTTCTTCAGGACGGTCCTGAGCACTGCTGGGCTGCATGTGAGTCCAAATGGAAGCCTGTTCCATTTATAAAGTTGTAGTGATCCTGGGACGTCTTCATCCTCTAGAAAAAACCTTAACGCTTCTGCGTCTTCTTTAAGCAGTTTCACCATTAGAAACGCTTGCCTAATGTCAGCTGTCCAGGCAATGGGGTTGAGCCTAAACTGTAACATGATGTCAAGAATGTCCGAGTTCTAGGCAATCGGGTCCTTCTTCTAGGCAATCATTGGCGCTGAAACTCGTTTTCGGTTTTGCTGAACCATTGAAAACTGGCCTTACTCTACTGGTGGTTTTGTCTTTTATGACAACCGGATGATGGGGCAGAACCGTGTAGATACCGTCGAATGACATATCCGCCTTGGAAATGAACCTAAGTTCCTTTAATTTGCCGAACTCGGCTTTGTATGAAGTCTTCATCTCCTGGTCTCTGTCCAATCTTCTTATCAGTGCCTTTGCCTGACCTTCTGCCATGGCTTCATTCTTGCTAAGGTATTTTTTGTTCCCATTCCATGGGAGCGGTGCTACATAATGTCCATCATCTTGAGTGATGAACTCTGCATAGGTCTTCCACTGTACTGAAAGTGGCACCTTTTCCAGTGGATCTAGACTCTCTAGTTTCCACCATCTGGCAAAATCGATTTCTTCCTTTTTCGGGTCAGTGTCTCCATGTAAATCTTTGGGTGTTCCTAGTTTAGCTTTTAAGAGAAAGCTGATAGCCGTTGTAGACGATAACGCCACCTTCTCATTTTGCCCTAGTAGTAGCCATCCCAATTTACTTTCTATCGCTCGAATACCTGTATTCGACACGATCTGTTTTGAGCCGAGAACCTTTCAAACTTTATTCGCTCCGATCAAGACGTCTATTTGGCAGGGTCCTGCTTTTCCGCTCAGTATTCTGTCGTCGGCTAGTTGGTATCCTTGTCTCCAAAGTTCACTGACGAATTCTGTCTTACCTGACCCAGCAATTTTCCCGATTTCGGGTTGCTCTATTGCTTCAAGTTCAATATCTTCCGCCAGTGGGATTGTTCCGCGAAGTCGTAGCTTTCTTGTGAAACTGCCTGGTTTTGCCATGCCATCGGGATTTTAGTTCAATTGGCAGTTTTCTTGTCAAGATTTCCATAATTGCTTCATTCTGTGCTGTTTGCTGGTCTAAACTGCCGAGGTTTAAAGCATGACCCATTGCCTTGTCATGTAGTTTCCGTAGTCCTTTAAAGTCCTCTTGATGTTCTACTCTTGGAAGTTCTGTTATGGTAATATAATGGTCTGCTTTTACCGATCTCGGCTTGTTGTATTTTCCAGTCAAAATATCTTTTGCTTTGTTATAATTGTTATCTGTCAGATCCAAGTACGATATCGCACCAGCTGCGTCCTCCGTTAAATGCAACTTCAGTCTGCTGAATTTCTCGATGGGTTTCATTGACGGATTCTCGTGGATCAGTGTGCGAAAAATTGCCCACCAATCCCTCCAAACGACAACCACCTCGCCCCTGGAGTCTCTTCTCCCAATTATTGTGCGGCACATGCCACTCGCGGAATTGAAGGAGGCCATCACGCCAAAGTACTCTGGAGACATCCGGTACAAACCGAAGGTAGAGGAAGGGGCGACAGCATCATCAACGACAATCGGGCAACCTGAACGCGATCCCGGGCCTTCAACAGCGGAAGCCCCGGATAACGACCTGATAGAACTGTCCCCAGAGGAAGAACCGGAGCCCCTCCCACCACCAAAAAAATGGCTCGAAAATCAAAGGTGGACGCGGACATCCTCTAAACCTTCCACACCTCGACCCAACGCCTTATATTCCACCGGATACCCGAAATAAATTCCGTCCCAAAAGCATACTGGATAAACCGCACCGTGACCCGACCCCCGTGATCAAACCCATCACCATCAACGAGATAGAAGGAAAGAAAGAAGAGAAGAAGGAAGAGAAAGAAAAAGGAAAAGAAGGAGAAGAAATAGAAGAAGAAGAAGAAGACATCATAATCCTTGAAATTGACCCTGACGATCTGATCGATCTCTACCACGAATTATGATTGTTCTTCTGTAATAAACATAAAACTCAAAAACCATTGTTGCCATTTCCTTCTCTTTTTTCTAAACTGGAGAGTAATTTAATAGTTACACTCCCTAAACGATAAAACTTTCTCACATATTTAGAAATAGGCAACGCCAATCTCTATTTATTTAAATTTCGAGGCAGCAAACGCCATCTAGCGCTCGAAATTCCAATCATTTTTTTCCAACTTTCAAAAAACTTTCAAAAAATTCATTCGCCATTCAAACGCCATTCAAACGCCATCTGGCGTTCAAATTTACAAACCTATCACTCAATCTTTTTCTTTCCCTCTCAAATTAAAATTTTTTTTTCTTTTTCTCATCTACTGAACGCCTACGCCATCTGGCGCTCAGAATAAGCAATCTTTTTTCCTTTTCAAAAAATTAAAACATTTTTCTTCATCTACTGAATGCCTTCGCCATCTGGCGCTCAGAAAAGCAAATTTTTTTCTTTTTTTAAATTTTCAAACATTTTCTTCAGAGCTGAACGTCTTACGCCATCTAGCGCTCAGATTCGAAACTCTTTCCTCTTTTTTTGTGATCTTAAAATCAAGATTTTTTCTCTTTCTAAGAAACGAACGTCTACGCCACATAGCGTTCAAAATTACAACTTCTTTTGTACACTTCAGAAATTGTGATTTTTTTTTTATATTGAAGTAGTACGCCACTTCACGGTCATAAGACCCACTAATTATTATATTCTTTCCAAGAATTCCAAAATTTTCATTTATTTCATAAAAAATTGCAAATTAATGCCACCTAGCCTTTAGAAATAACGCTATGGTGGATCCCTTTTTTTTTAACTTATGATTTCTTCGCTACTCCTGAAACCTTGCTTTGAATTCTTTATGCCATTGGAGGAGCCATTTTTTTTTTGCACTCCGCTTAATGTCCAACAATCTTAGATCGTGCTAAACCATTGTCCAAACCTCGTGACACCTGTATAACTGACAACAAAGTCGGTACAGTGCTCTAAGTTACCGAAAGCTAACTAAGAGCCCAATTTATTCGCCACATCTCGCAGTCGCCTGATAAAGGAAGGAAGAACATCCCAAGCCAGTGGAGTTTAAAAAATACGCCCACTGTTTGGAGTACAGCGAAACGCTACTCCCTTCCGTTACTCGCAACTGGTGGCAACACGAAAACTAAAAGCTTTCAACTCAATTTTTTGCCCACTTCTTTAAGGGAAATCCAGAAGTAGGACCCAGCTGTTACTACTAAGAATCAAGCAACGGAAAAGGTCGGAAAAACCCGACATCAACTGAAGAAATTTCGGTGATAGGAGCAGGAAAATCCAAGCCCCCCTTTTCTCTTTTTGCCTTAGTTCGTTCCAGCAACAAAAATAAAAATGTCACGAGGGGCATTGGCAACACGCGCAGGCCTGAAAGGCCACCTAACTAGGACGATGGACAAAATCAAGCAGTACAAAAACCTCTCCATGACGGCAGAACTGGATAACGACCTTGCAACGGAAACCGAACTCCTCAAGCAACGTTACCAGAAATTCATCAAGGCAAGCGACCAAGTTAGATGGACCTTACAATCCACTAACGCCACCGAGGAGCAAATGGAACAAGATTACTCTGCAGTGGCAGAAGTCAAAGAAGACATGAGTGCTGTACTCGCTCTAGCCAAAAACAAACGCGAGGAGTACAAACGGCAACTGGACGCTGAGTTCCAAGACCAGCAAAGAAAAGATGAGCGAAAACGGAAAGAAGATAGAAGCAAGCTGCTACATGATTTGCTCAAACAACAACAGCAAGCCTTTGCAGCACAAGTCCTTCAGCAACAACAGGCCTACACGCAACAAATTCAGCAGCTGATAGCTCAAAACCAAGCTACGGCACAAATTGCAGCCGCAGCCGCTCCTGCTCCAATAGCAGCCGCTCCTGCTCCAGTAGCAGCCATACCTGCACCACAATCAACACGCCTTCCCCAAAGGCAAATCAAACATTTTAAAGGAGATATCCTTGAGTGGACGTCATTCTGGGAGAGCTTTAACGCCTCCATCCACTCGTCCACAATGCCGGACGTCCAAAAATTCGACTATCTCAAAGAATATTTCAAGGGGGAAGCATACTTGTGCGTGGAAAACTTGGAACTGACTGCAGCAAACTACAACATCGCTATTGCTGAATTGAAAAGGGTCTATGCCAAACCAAAGGCCCTCATTCAATCCCATCTATGCAAATTTGATAACCTGGCTCCTGTTAAGTCTATGACAGACGTATCGGCTCTTCGAAGACTTCAGCTCACCGTCCAGTCGCACATAAATGCCTTGGAGACACTCGGGGTACAAAAAGACACCTTTGGAGGACTCCTTGGCACAAAATTAATGAAATTGCTTCCTGCAGAATTGCAGAAAGAATGGTCGAGTTCCGATGCAAACGACATCACCGACATCACAGCCCTGCTGAATTTCATCAGGGATCAAGTCGACGCTGCTGAAAGGTATAGCCGATGGAAATCAGAAACGGTAAAAACACCACAGCAGACGACAACAACCACACCGGCGAAACAGCCACAAGCTGCTACAGCCTCTCAACTGGCGATTGGAGCTAGATCCCAACTAGCTCCACAAACCAGAAAATATTCAAAACCAAGCACACAGCCATCAAATACACCACCAGGACGACAAGACAACTTCATCGTCCGACAATGCACAAGACCGTGCATTTTCTGTGGGGAAATACACTACCCCACGGTTTGTCCAATAAACCTCAAGGACAAAAAGGCCATCATCGCCAGGCAGAAAAGGTGCGTCAGATGTATCAGCCCTAATCACGAAACTTCGAACTGCCCCACCAACTACTTATGCAAACACTGCCAGGCGACACACCACACCGCCCTCAGTGACAAAAAGGTGACAAGATTTGCACACACCGGAAACAATGCACCAACGAACGTCATGGCATCTGTCTCCAGTGCAAACACCTACGGCGATCTCGTGGTGAAAACGGCAACGGTGATGGTGGTAAGCCCCAATAGTAAAGAAACCAGGGCAATATTATTTATTGATGATGGCAGCCATAGATCCTGGGTCACCAAATATATTTCAAAATCGCTGAATTTGAAGATAGTGGCCGTGGAAAATATCGGGACGAGAGTCTTCAAACAAAGGAAACCCAATCCAGTAGAGCAAATCAACGCAGTGGAATTGGCAGTTTGGGGCACCTGGAAAGGAGCCCCACTCGTCAAAATAACAGCCCTGGAAACGGACTACATCGGAGACACTGGACCCTACTCCCACACGGCATTCGCAAGACACTAGTGGTTGAAAGACGATAAAATGGCTGACGACAGGTTCGAAACCGACAGCCAAGAAAAAGAAGTCGGCATTTTAATCGGAGTCGACCAAATGTTTGAGATCATCCCTAACGAACCGGCTATCCAAAGTCCATGCGGCCTTAGAGCATACAACACAAAACTAGGTCGCATGATAGCTGGACCTTCGAAGGAAAAAAGATCGAAAAAAGAAAAGGCAATAATCCAGCAAATGCTACAATGCAGTAGCTTTTCCAATCATCAGACAGTATCATCGTACGCAGCCAGATGTCTCGATTCAGAATTTTATTTTACGAATCCCTCCGAAGATATGGACGTAATGGGAGCCGGCAAGGAGACCAAAGAATTTTCGCCCGCCCAGCCGAGGCCTATGGAAGAAATTTCCAGCCAGGAGCTCAACCATACCTCCAAAAACAAAAAGGAAAAACGGAAAATCGTAAAAGAAGAATTGAAGCGGAAAACGGACTTTGACTTATCTCTGTTCTGGAAGCTGGAACACTTTGCCATTCTAGACGATTGTGATAAAGTGGAGCCAGACGATGCTCTCAGCTCCTTTGGCGACAAAATCACCCGTCAAAAAGATGGGCGATACTGCACCCCAATCCCGTGGAAAACGGACAAATGGAGGCTAGAAAAGAATTTCCTGATGGCAAAAGAAAGACTAGAGAGTTTATTGAAAAGACTCAAAAGAACACCAGAGCTTCTATCAGCCTACCATAAGGAAATAGACCAGCTTCGCGTCCAAAACTTCGTAGAGGAGGCAGACCGGAACTACGAAGGACTCTGTTGTAGAGCTTAGCGCTAGATGGCCTCGGCCAGCTAGAGGCGAAGCCGAACGCAGAGAGGGGAAATACAAGCAGTCAAGACTAAGCTACAAAGACTACAACATGGTGTCAGAAGTGCGGAATGAACTATTCCTGTTTTGTGTGGGGTAAGATTTTTCTGCTGTTGATTAGATTTTTATTCGTCTGTGGCTTCCATTGAGTTGAGTGGAAGATTGCTGTGCTTAGTTTTGGGAGACTTACTATTGATGACACTAAGTGTGGCCTGTAGAGCTCGTTACTGTTGCGTCCTGTGACGTGGGACACGTGGTGGTCTAACGTACTGTATCTGTGTATATCTGCGGCATCCGTGACGAAAAGTAGTTAAATTCGTGAACTAGTTGGGTGTCTCAAGTTGTTGGTGATAGACGTTCCATATTATCATCATGGCGACGTCGTTGCGGGCACCAGAACTGTTTAATTTCTCGTCGAGTGATCTGGCCTCTGAGTGGAAAATGTGGCGCCGACAGTTTGAGTACTTTATTTTAGCCACACGTAAGGATGAGACGGATGAAGAGGTGATAGTGGGGGTGCTGATCACACTACTCGGGGTTGAAGGCCTCAAAATATTCGATACGTTTGTGTTTACATCAGCTGGTGATGCTTAGAAAATTAAGGTGGTGCTGGACAAGTTTGGTGATCACTTTGAACCACTGAAAAGCGAAGTCTTCGAACGGTTCAAATTCTTCCATCGACACCAACTTCCAGGGGAGTCGTTTGACTTTTGAATCGTTTGTCTCCGTGGAATGGCGAAGGGCTGTAATTATGATGCGTCGGTGGAGTCGGTGCTGCGTGATCAAGTAGTACTGGGAGTGGCTGACTCACAAACACGAGAAAAACTTCTGTTTGAGAAAACGCTGACCTTGGCCAAGGCGTGTGACATAGTGAGGTCGTGTGAGGCCTCACGCGCTCAGCTGTCGCAGATGTCTACTGACTTACCAACTCGTCGGCTGGATGATTCCGTAAACAGGCTAACGGAAAAGAGCCACAGAAAAGGATCGGGTGGTGCTGGATCACACCACAGAGGTCCAAGCACACAAGGTGGTACCGGACAGTCGTTCATTGAATGCTCAGGTTGTGGACGCCGACACGTAGCTGGCCGTTGTTCTGCTGCTCATATTACGTGCTTTGCCTGCGGAAAAAATGGGCATTATGCGAAGAGTGTCCAAATCCTCAGTCACGATCGGAGTCCCGTTTTCCAGCCAACGCACTTTCAACCGGTTTCAAGGATCAACCAGCATGCCGTGGCACACACATGCAACTCAACTCTGTGGAAAGTGAGGTTGGTGACGGGGTAGGTGCATGCTCATTGGAGGATTACGTGACCCATGAGCTACGTCATGAGCAGTATTCTGCACCTGGAGACAGCGAGTGGAGTGAAAATCTTACGGTGGATGACGTGAAAGTTACGGTGAAGCTGGATTCAGGAGCCTCATGCAATGTAATGCCACAGGAGGTTTTTCGTCGACTGCCGGTGCAACGACGCCGTCTCCGGCCTGGACCTCGATTGCGGCGCTATGGGGCGAAAAATGGGTACTTGACTGTTCTTGGCGTTCATACTGCGAAGGTGGTTATCAACGGTGCCGTTCACGTCGTTGACTTTGTTGTGGTTGACGAACCCGGTCAACCCACTAGTTTGGGGCTTCCGTCTTGTAAAAAACTGGATTTGATTAGGTGGGTTCATGCCGTCACTGCAGAACCGGATCCATCGGTGCCACCAATCGTAAAAGAGTTCGTGGACGTCTTTACTGGACTGGGTAAATTGCCGGTGGAACACACCATTAAGTTGGGTACAGGTACTAACTATGTCGATCCTGTAGTATCTGCGGCAGGCAGACTTCCGTTTCGGCTGGAGGAGCCGGTATATCGCAAGCTGGATCAGATGGTGGCTGAAGAGATCCTTGTTCCGGTTACAGAGCCAACTGAATGGGTCAGCCGAATGTCGGTGGCCAGCAAACCAGATGGGGATATTCGGATCTGCCTCGATCCGTCCGAACTCAATAAGGCAACACAGCGGCAGCATTTTACAGTACCCACCGTGGAACAGCTGTTTGCCAAGATTGGTAAGGCTAAGTTCTTCTGCAGTTTGGATGCGGCGTCAGGGTTTTACCAAATCCCTTTGTCAACAGCGTCGTCGTTCCTTTGTACTATGGCGACACCTCGCGGTCGCTATCGCTTCTTACGCCTGCCGTTTGGGTTAAAGTCAGCCCCGGAGGTCTACTTACAAACCATGGATGAGCTGTTTGGTGATCTTCAGGGAGTGATTATATACTTTGATGATTTCCTAGTGACGGGAGAAACCAAGGAGGAGCTGGACGACAATCTGCGCAAAGTTCTGGAACGGTGTAGACAGCATGGCCTGAAACTTCAATTGAAGAAGTGCCGATTCTTCATGAAGGAGTTGCCGTGGCTTGGTCATATCATCGTGGAAGGTGTTGTTAAAGTGGATCCCGCTAAAGTGGAGGCAATAGTTAATATGCCTGAGCCCACTGGAAAAGCTGATCTCGTTCGACTACTGGGAATGGTGACCTACCTGGATTAATTCTGTAAAAATTTGGCTGCTATCACTCGGCCCCTTCGTGATTTGCTAAAGGAATCGTCGGCGTGGGTGTGGGAGGAGCCACAGAGAGAGGCCATGGCCAACTTAAAAGACGCAATGGCGTCACTGCCGACGCTACGCCGCTTTGATCCCGATATTGAATTAATATAAAATTGAAGAAGTAGCTCTAGAAATGGAATGCGACAATTGCACAATCAATTTTCCGTTAGGAACACTTTCAGGCAGCTTTAATGGGACAGCAACTGTTAACTTCGTTACTTTAATCTGAGATGATTCATATAAAGAAAAGAAAGACTGCGAGCTTAAGTTAGTAAGAAGCGGAGAAGGACAGCTTTACAAAACAAATAATCCCGAGATCAAACGTTTACAGGATATACACAGCCAAACGGACTTTCTTATCAACACAACAATGCTCGCTTACTGCGGAAAGCGGCAGTTACAAAGTGTAATGGGAATGGAAAAAGTTTTAATAGCAATTAACATTGCACCCCCAACAGAAGATTTTGAGAAATTCGATCCCAATGCGACGGTAGAGAACGAGAGGAAAACCAGCAGTAATACAACAAATGCACAGGTCAAACAGGTTTGCTCAACAATAAAAGCAGAAATTGAAGCCGCAGCCCATGTCCAATACACCAGAGACATAGCATTAGACTACGAGTGTAGACTGGCAAGAGAAATTCGTCGGTTACAATGTGAAAACCGAAAAATTAACCATCACAGCGTAATCGTAAGCGCTCAGTACAATGGCTGGTTAGCAGCTACTCACATGCAACTTCCAAAATGTTCAAAATTAGTAGCCAACGGTGCCCAAGCTTCAGTCTTACAATGAAAAGAACAAAATGTAACCTTTCACACAGAATTTACAAAATGTGGTCCTCAACCACGTTATCTCAATTTTACAAATGCAGTCGAAGGTTGGGAGCTCGTACCCTTCACCGACTGCTATTGGTATTCAAATTTTGTAAATTTTAACGGGAAAACTCACGCTCACAAAAATGGAGAATGGATTCCGGTGTTTGCAAACATCCAAGTTCAAGGTAGAAAACTAATTGAAACAGAGAAATTCGAAGCCGACAATACTCTAGCAACCCTCCTGCAAATGCACCCAGCAATTTAAAATAGCCCTTTGAGCCATGCGTTGGTAATGGCTGACATTCTCGCCACCATTCATGAGCATCACTCAGAAGACAACACAAAAGAACTTCTCACTTCCAATGTCCTAATTCACCATAGCGATGCCCCTAACGTAGATTTTGTAGCTAAAATGGGGGGATGGATAAAAAAATTTTTAGCCATTTCAGGCTTTGGGATGATTTCAGTATGCGCTGTAAGATTTTCTGGTATCGGGTCCCTCCTACTCAAAGCCATCCCAATCATGTCAAAAATATTTCAACTCAACTGCTTCAACAAAACACCACCAGCCATTACTGCAACAGCCACACCACCACCGATCCAAATCATTATGCCTCCTACCAGTTCATATTCAACCCAATCCACAGCCTCAGAACGATCGACAGAGCACGGAGAAAGAAGAAGCAGCGAAACCGCCAACGCCCTAATCAGCCAGAAGCCGAATCATTCCTCCAAGAAAATCGAATCAATCCTCCCACATAATTGAGCTAATTGATGTCTAATGCAATAAATTCGCCACTGTGTTCCTATAATCAAAATACTCTATTTCTGTACGTGTACTGTACTCCTTAAACACTCTTCTAGACTTAACCGTATAATTGCTGATGTCGGATTTGTTTACATATTTCAAACCATATTTCATTTTTCATCTCCTAAGTAGAAATGGGTCTTCGAAGGAATTTACGAGTCAGAATGCAAAAGAGATCAAACGTATACACAGTCCCCAAAAAAAAAAAAAAAAAAGCACTGCAATAACACTCACAATGTATGCCGGCTGAATGGTTCACCTCGGGAGCACGACAAATAGACGAAGTCTAATTCAGGAAACTGAAACATCGTACCCGTGTCATCAGCGTAGAATCCACACATCCTTCGATGAAAATAAAATGCAGAAGCTGGTACCGATTGTTGCGGGACGCAACAAAAGAGGAGGGAGGGGTGATGTAAAGAATCGATGTGTCAGATTGCAAAGAACCTTGAGAGTTCAACGTTCTCAGGGTAGCCCTTGTTATTGTCACAAAGCATTGCAGGGAGTTGACCGTGGGAATGACTTTCGACTCGTGACCCTCAATCGGAAACCCATCTAGCTAGTCTAGAATATTCCCCCTTACTTGTCACTAGGGCAAGGCCAAGAATAGACCATATACTGCTTCCTTTTTATTTGACCTCTAAGAAAGTGACGCTTAGCCAGAAAAGCCTACCCCGAAAGGTAACAAATAGGACCAAAAAAGAAGAAACAAGTAGATTCTTAGACGGACCCTTCTTCCCTCAGCTAGTGTGTTGTTCTGCTCTTCGGGAAACCAAGACTAGAACCCTTTTATCGTACCATCATTTGGAAGTGTATTTCTTCCTTCCTCACGACGTTCCTGTAACGACAATGCGGTAAATAAACAATTTAAATTCAACTATTTTTTGTTGATAGTATCTGCAGTGACGCGCAGAAACTATTACAGTGAGAAAGCGACTCGAGGTGTTGGAGACAACAGGCAGCGTGGAAGGTGAAGGTGACGGAGAGCAGGTTGCACAACGGAGCACTCAACTGGATAAGTTGGAGGTTCGAATAATAGAACATGAGCAGCACTGTTTGGAGACGCTTCGAAGTCTGGAGCAGTTAACTAAATAGAAGCGGCAAATCCCCCTACTGATGTTATTCCATATTCTGATGAATGTTTTATTTTTTCTTGATGCTTCGCATAGTGTTGACCTTGTAATGGGTAGACCAGATCAAATGACTTCCATAGTTTAGTCAAAAGAGGCTATAGCACTCTTACAGTATCCGAATAAAAGTAAAGAAAGCTTTGAACCGTAGGCCTTAGTGGGAAACACTAGTATAGCGAATTGCAGAAATTTTAGCTAAAGGGAGAAGTCTCGAAATTTAGATTTGTTTTTCTGGTTAAAAATAAATAATAGCGGTTGGGACGACTCGCTATCTAGGGAGGGAGATGTCACGGTTATTGAGGCTCCATGGACTAGTTGTCACGTCCGGCGCTCCTGTATAGGCTATTGACCGCAACTCTACCCGAGATGTCCGGCAGTCTTGTCAGCAGATATTTCTCCCGGTAGCTGCTGTCTACCTTAATGCATAAATACTTGTGTGTGTCCCTTGCTGCCCCCAGTCTAATTGTAACTATTTGTTAGTACTGTGTGTGTGTGAGCGCATCGACAGTGAATACAATCTATCTTAATCGCTACTTGGGTCTCAGCATTATTCCTCCGTGCTACAATATCATCATCCTTGGGATTTTTCTTGGAGGTGTTCGCGAACGTCTTCTGCGTTGTGTTTTCCGAAGTGTTCTCGTCATCGTGTTTTACGCCCATGTCGACCTTGTTTTTTTATTGTTGATTTTCTTGCCCCAAATAGATGATTGTCTTGTTTAGGTGTTCTATTTGGGTTTTAGGGTTTTCTATTGTTTGTTAGAAATCGTTGGTTTGTTCTATTTCCAGCTCGTAGTGGAGTGACTTGTCTCCACTGTCTGTCGGCTAGGTCAGCTCGTTTATGTCACTCACTGGTTTGGTTATTTCTCCTTGTTTGTCCTCGTCTAACCTTCTTTGAGAAGGTTCTGCAATTGGTTCTCGGTAGCTAAGGTGGTTTCAAGACTTTGTTCTAGGTCAGCAATTCAGGAGTTTGCTTTTTCGAGGGAGTTCTTCAGAGCCTCGTTGTTTTCTTGAAGTTGCTCTAGTGAACTGCTTAAAGTGTATTTGGGACTTTTTGCCTTCTTTTTGTTACTCTCCAATTGTTTTTGCACATTTGAAAGTTCAAATTTTAGGGTAGATATCTGCTTGTTATCTTCAATTTGTGCAATTACTGACTCTTTCTGCAATACACTGATGGTACCGAACAAAAATTCTTTTTCTTTTCCATGGAATGTGTGTAGGTGTTGGAGTAAACTATCAAGTGTTCTGGTGCTCCCATCTTGTGCGATTTTATCGTCTTTGAGTGTTTTAGTAGCATTTGCAATGGTTTCTGCCGTTACACCATCTGTTAAATTAAAGGTTTGTTCTGGAAGGTAGTAAGTGTAAAAAAGCAGCGAATTTTGCGTCGCCTGACTTGCTTCTTGTTTCTGTGTTTGTAACTGTTGGATATTTTCAGTTGTTGAGATTGTCTGGTATGATTTACTTCTTTCTTAGTCTTGCTTCAATTCTAAGTCTATTAAGGTCTTTCAATGGTCCAAAAATGGTTCTCGATGGTGACTTAGGTTTGGGTCTTGGTCGGTTAAATCAGATTCTTGTAGTACGGGGTATAAAGGTAGTAGTGTGTTCTCGTTGAGAGCAGTCTTTTGTGCAGATGAATCAAACGGCATTCGCTTACCTCGATGGTGTTCCGATGTCGGTTGCTTGCAGACTTGTTGATAGAAGCGTAGAATACTTGCAGCTGGCAAATTAAGCACAGATCAGAAACTTTTCTTCCAGAGTCTCGTTGTTTGTCTCGTTGGGACCTCCAAATGTAAAGGTTTCTAGGCTGTATATTTGCCAATAGACAACTCTGAATAAGATGTTCCAACCATGCACTTATATACCGAAAATTGAAGGTTAAGAATGTTGGGGTTTACAATAACTTTTACTTTTATTATAAACAGTTAGCCTCAGGGAAGGTTGCATTCGTGACGACCTTCTTGCTGGGTGGGGTTGCTGTTGCTGGGAGGGGTTGCTGCGGTCTATTACACTATCCAGCATTTTTGTT
Source organism: Daphnia magna (assembly GCF_020631705.1). Taxonomy (NCBI): domain Eukaryota; kingdom Metazoa; phylum Arthropoda; class Branchiopoda; order Diplostraca; family Daphniidae; genus Daphnia; species Daphnia magna. The sequence continues at coordinate 66,886 of NW_025533148.1, read as the reverse complement.
TTAAAAAAATTCAAATTTGTGGCACTGATAACCCCTTCTAATTTCAGATGCAGTTTTCATATTCTAAGGAAAACCAATCGCGAAATTTAAACTTTCTTGGACTAGAACTTCGAACACAAAATTCCTGTCTCGCTGTTTTCCATCTCCCACGAGAAGGTCTTATCTCTTTTCGGTGAAATTTGCAACACTTACGTAGTGCTCACGACTATTGGGGGATTTGTGCAGCACCCCCAGGATAGATTCACATCGATCGACTTTGTATTGTGTTGTTACATCGTCTTGCAAATTTTCTAAGTACACCAGACAGCGCAAAGATTTGACACACTCTAATAATAAATTAATAACAATTTTCAACTGCCTTGAATCGATTTCTTCAACTTTCTCTTCCGACAAAGCTGTTTCAACCTGCTGTCTGGTTTCTTTCAGAAACACAAGTTTCTATGAAACATTCTCGAATAGAATATTTACCGTTTACAGTTCCAAACACATCGTCATACAAAGCATTTTGTTGCAGTTCAACATCATAACTTGGCAAAACAGGCTCCATATTTTGAGGTTCTTCTATTATTTCAATTACCTCTGATGATAGAGGAATCATTGTTTTGAAGACCCTCCCTGAAACAATTGTACAACCAACTTTTTTCTAATATTTTAGAAGTTCTTCTTGCGATGAAAAGTTTTATTGAGTTATATCGAATAGGCCAGAGGGAATTGTAAAGTTTTCGTGAGTTGGAGGAATTATTGAGGATTTTGATGGTCTTGTAGAACGAAAGAAATTGGAACATGCCCTTGACGTCGATCTACTTCGTGATCTTTTTCTCTAGTAATTTTGATTGGTTGAAAGAGACATATAAGAACTTGATCTTGACGTCGATCTACTCCAAGAGATTTTTCTGGAATTAGATTTCCTCAGTGAGCCGTATTTATGATATTCTCTTCATGTTGTGGGACTACTTGTGTAGCGTTTTCTCGACTTAGTTGTTCTCCCGATGTTCGTGATCTTTCCCTACAATACAATGGTCTTATGAAAGCAGACATGTCAGAACTTGACCTTGACGTCGATCTTCTCCTTGAGTTGTTTCTGAAATTACTCAGTGAACCATTTTTAAGAGAACTTCTTGATGGTGATCGAGTACTAAAGTAGCGATTTTTCGATCTAGATGTTCTTGAGAAACCATTTTTGTGATAGCTTCTTAAAGTTTCTCTGCTTCGTTATGTTTTCCTAGAGTACGGTGGCATTGCAGAACGATACACATGAGAACTTGTCCTTGACGTCGATCAATTTCGTGTGCTTGTTCTGGAATTACATTTTCTCGTTGAATATTGTTTATGAGATCTTGTTGACGTCGATCGAGGGCTTTAGTGAACACTTGAATGCTGTTGGATAGGTTCAGCAAGGTGGACACTGGAATGCTGTCGGATAGGCTCAGCAAATGTGGACACTTGGACTGCAATGCCACACTGCGTAATACAAAAAAAATTAGTCCATTTTGTAATAGCCAATGACTTACCAACTATTGCCTTCCCAGACAATGTAGATGAATTACCTGAATAAAAGGCAATTAATAGGCTTGCAATATGATAGACTCAGCAATATGAACAGTTGAATGCAGTTGGAGAGACTGATCAACGTGACACTCTTTTAAAATATTTTCTCAAATGACTTAGGAAACCGAGTTAAAAATCGAGCGCTAGATGGCCGCGATTAGAAAAAAAAAGGGGGGTGAAAAAAATTATTTTTTTTTTATCGTGGCGAAACCTGTTGCCATAAAGTTGACGATAAAACGCACCCTAAATGACAAATCAAAGGTGCTTGTCTTCGAAGATGGCAAACTGTTGTCTCAAACTCAATGCGTTGTTTATCCGCTTGAGCCAAATTATGAGAAGACATTTCGTTAACCCCTTGATGAGTTAAGTTACAGTTGATACGTTAGGTGTGAATAAGACTTTCGTGTCATAAGAATCCGTCGTCGATACCGTAGTTGCTATTAGAAATATTTATCTTTTAGCTTTTATTTTATGTTCCAATAAAAGAAAAATGTGTCACCTGAGTTGCCCCAGCCGACGGTGACCAACTGATCAATTCCGATTCTCGGGAATAATGTGTACCCCAACTGGACGGGAGTGACCGAGCTGGCGAGCACTTCTAAGTCCAGTATAACAACGGCAATATTGTCGTAATTCTAATATTGAAAAGGCAAATGATTTGGGGGTTAAGGAAAATGGGTTTAACGTATAAATCATACACCGGCGTTTGCTGGATTGTTCTGCGGATATGCTTAACGACACGGATAACGTTCCACCATATTGTGTACGGACCGCCTAGAATTTCTGTCTTCATCCGTGCGACAGGTGTGAAAAAGGTTGGCTGAAATGTATTCGAATCAAACCTAAAAGAAACGAGCATAAACATAAACGATCATAACATCCAAATGGAAATATGCGATGACAGAAATAGTAAATGTATATTACCGTTCAAAGTACAAAGCGGCTGTTAAAACTTTTCTTTGCCCAACTAAAGTACCAGAGCACTTAAATGTTTCTTGTCGTAATCGGTTCCTCTGGGTAAAATTGACCAAATGTTTTCAAATATGGCGTGATCATTAAAGAAAAATGAATTAAGATAAAAAGCATATACCAGGTGGGGATAAATTCTATTATTGGGAACGCGATAAGCGCTGATTATCTGATCGGTTTCGCCAACTTCCTCTTCGCACCATCCATTTAGAAACAGGCCACACAGAACCAACTGTAGGCAAGCAATAATTTAATTTTACTAACACAGTGAAATCATTAGAGTCACTTACTTATCATGAAGAGGTAAATGCTGCGCATGTTGAGAGGGGTCGATACGATCCCGAGCGGACGTTTAATGACGTGTAACACATAATTAAGCTGTTTATGGACTATTTTTTTTTTAATTCCTGCAGATGTTAAACACAGATGCGCTTGAAGAAAGGTAACATCTCGCTCATGACCATGTCATCTCTTTCTCAGTGTGTACAAATGGAATACGGAGATTACAACCTCACCTTTCTCGTACCATATTTCAATCATAAACTTCTATTTATCTTATGATTTAAGGCAACTCTATTAAATGAATACCACATTTGATAAGGACAAGAAAGCTACCAGGTGTGAGAATCGCACTCACGTCTCTATAAAGAGACGAAAACTTAAGTCTGGCGACTTAACCACTCGGCCAAGCTGGTGACTTCAATTATCTTATCTATGAAAAATTAAGAAGTTATTTCCGTTTTACCTACCGGTACCAATCTACACTTGCATACGTTATTGCTAATGTTCTAAGTCTCCTACTAACGTCTCAATCCACCGACTTGTGCCTGGGTTTCTACAATATATACGCACATAAACTTTAATCTTTCTCACCTGAAGAGTTTTCCATGATTCACTGAAGACACCAGCAGTAGTTCAAGTAATGGATCCCAGATAAAGTTCCACATCCAAGCATTATGAAATCAAGAAGAGTCAAACAATGACTCAATTTGATTTCATTATGCTTCTGAAGCATGATGAAATTGTGAGAGAAGTGAGAAGTGAGATAAGAGTCAAACAATGACTCATTTTGATTTCATAATGCTTGGAGATGGAACTTTATCTGGGATCCATCACTTGAACTACTGCTGGTTGTTTTGTTTTGTCCTCATTTTATGAGAATTTTTGTCCCCCTCCTGCACGCCACTAGCCTATGGTATTGATAATTACAAGGGTCATATTATTCTTACCCCACCTTTAATGACGTTGTCAGGTATACATATACCTTGTGGCATTCTTTTAACTCTTTCCTTCCCTTTTTTGCCGCTGGGTATTGCAATAAAAAAACCACGTAACCAGAGAAAAACAGACTATTCCTTAACGATCACACATTTGCTTTTTCACCTTCAATTTTCACTAGTTTGAAGATAAAACAAGATATGTCCTTTAAAGACCATATACGCAATGCCATCAAGATCGGAATTGCAGGATTACCAATAAATGCCAAAATTTTAAGTAATGACGATCCTAGATTGGCTTTAACTTAAGGTCTGTAAGCAATTACAACTCGAAACGTCAAGCGTTGGTAGTCTATGGGATTGGCCCCCTATTCTAATGCAAGGCTGAATAGAGAGAGGTAAAAGCTATCAGCCGATGTCACGTTGTGGATTGTATAGTACAGCAATATGAACTCCATTCTGGCATGTCTGGAGGTTATTACTATGGCAAGTCAATCAAGTGCTTAGCAAACCATTTTTTCTATTTTCTCAATAAGTAGAAGCTGGCAAAATCGATTCTAACATCTAGTCGGAATATTTGCAAAATAGAAGTGATCTATGATGACCAAGAAAACACTGGTAACATTACAATCAATCTATTCCATTCACAATAATGCACTACAAACCGCTGTGGTACTAATGAAATGCCAATTAAACACGAAGCAGGGTAAAGTAAAAAAGTGACTTTTAGAAAAGCGACCAGAGAACAGCGACGATGGCGCTAGAAAACGCTCCAGCTGTACCACCAGCCAATGCACTGGCGACGTCACCACCGACAATGGAGCCAAAGATCGCCCCAGCCGACGCACTGGTACCGGCTACACCGGAGACACCAGCCAGCGACGTCACAGCACCTTTCTTGGCCAGCTGTACGCAGACACCAACTGCCAATCCCGTAGTTACACCCGCCATCAAACCACTTCCGGCAAATGCGCTTTGAACGGCTGCCATTATTTGACTCACTAAGATAGTCATGTTGTTACTACTGAAAGAAGTTGTGATAAAGAAAGAAATTACTATTGAAAAAAAAAATAAACGAATTATTCGTTGGCTGAATTGCTTTTAGAATGGAACTTAAAAAAGGAATATTTAGGCGACACGAACAGCGTGAGCCACCAGTTGATTATTGGAGGGCAAAACAAGGTAATTGAGGTCGAACTGCTCGTCCCAAATGTTGATCAGACTTAATTCAGGAAGGTTGAAATTGTTTTTGCTCCCTTGAACGATGACGTGTTTGATGCGCTGATCCTCGAAAATCTCTTTTAGGAGTTTCCCACGTGAAAGCTCGGTCGATTCGTCTCGTAAAACCTGTTTCCAGCAGTCGAATGTGGCATTAAGAGAGCTGGCGTCTTGTTCCCCTCCTAGGAGAACCCAACCGACTGGACCACCTGCAACAAGTGCTGCGGTTCCAGCACCTGTAGATGATACTACAGCAGCTGACGCGGATCCAATAGCAGCACCCATAGCAGCTGCTGCCCCAGTTCCACCAGCAGCAGCTCCAGTAATAGCACCAGCAGCAGCTCCAATTCCAGCTGATCCAGCAACAGCGGAGGTAGCTGTGGTTGCTCCAGTTATTACTGCTGTAGCAAGTCCTGCCCCTGGTGCGAGTCCAGCGAGTGCTGGGGCAGTCACTGTGGCAGCTGCTCTTCCAGTCACTATAGTTGCTACCACTCCTCCTGCAAAACAGTCATACTTTCCTTATTTATAAAAACGTATGGCTCCACAGCGTTGATTGATGGGAATTTTTATATCATTTAATACCACTACCCTGACTATACCTTTTTAAAAACCCGCCTACAACGCCGAACCATTTTTTGAATCTTTTTAAGCAAACATCTTTTATTATGGCGTCGGGGCAATCAGCGCAACCCCTGATCTTTGACCCGCCCCGCTATGTTTGAAGAAATAGTCCCACGATTGAGATGATAACCCTGATATCCTCTCTGGGGAAAAGGTACTCTATTCGCAACAAATTGTCGAAGCTATTAAACTTTTTTTGTCGAAAGCCTAAAACAAACTTGGCTCGATATCATAAATTAAATAAAACGAAATAATTTGTCTTTACTCCGTTCGATTTCTCATGGTTTATCCGATGCTTAAAAGTAGGAAAAGCTGGAAATGGAAATAGAGCAAATGGAGAACGTGTGCCCTCACTGATTTATGAATGCAGTTTCCTGCTCGTTTGTTTGCCGGCCATGTTTGTTTCAAGCTTGTTTTCCCCCTGTGCATTTCTTATGGGATTACAAGGATGTTGCGATATAAAAATTAAGGATAATTTTCAAACTACATATTTATAATAATCATCTCTATAGAGCAAGAGCGAAGCGCGTACCCATTCATTGTTTTACGAGCGCACCTTGGTGTTTTAAGATAGCTTTTGCGGCTGGAAGCCATGTTTGATTCGAGATACAAACAAGGCCGCCAGCCGCAATTTCTCTCTTAAAATAGTAAGGTGCGTTCGTAAAACAGTTGGAAGTCGCGCTTCGCTCTTCCTCTATTGAAGCAGAGTAATAGAATACTGGTGTAGCCACGGCCATGTTAACTCCCCCTCTCCGGATTTTTTCCCAAAAGTTGTTGCCAATTTCGCATATCGATTGTGAGAAAATGAGGCAAGATATCGATTTAAGTGTCCCATAACCGTAACTGCCACCTATGAATTGAGTTTTAAGGGTTGTTATTGTTATAACAACCCATATGTTTATACATACATTTTTTCACACTAATTAATTAAGCCACTTTTTGTTTACTTTCTGAAGTACAGACGACGAAAATGAGCGAAAACATAGCGAAAACGTAATACATCACAAGTTCACAACACAGCCGCTGTGGCGCTTTCGTTATGGCACAGAAAGACTTTCAGGCCAAAAAGGCAACGGGAGGGCCCGCCATAAGAGTGGCTACACCAGTATTCTATTACTCTGATTGAAGGGTAACTACTAACTAGGGATTGCCCCCAATTAGTCATAATCGGGTTAACCGCCTCGCCCCGTGAAAATGCAATCGGGGCTGAATCGGGGTTCCATTTCGTCAGCCAGGGCGGGGCGGGGCAAAAATCGAGGTTAATCCGCTTGCCTCAACGCCATTTTCAAAAATGGCGCCTGAATTTAAACTATGAATTTTGGTCGGGTTTTTATCGGGGCAACCGGGGCGAACTCCCCAATTTTCATCATAATAATCGATTTCGACTCGATCGATTGATTGCAATCGGGGTTGCAGTCCCGATTAGGCACCCTGATTCAACCCCGATTTAGATCAGGGTTCAAAAATTTTCACCCCGAGCCCGAACGCCCCGCCCCGGGCCCTGAATTTCGAAACCTGATTGGCAAAATGCACCCCGATTAGGGTCGGGTTCGATACCTAAGGGTAACATAGTTGGCTACATTTCAATAAAAAACTTACATTAATCTAATATGTACATGTTCGATAAATATTAGTCAAAATCTCTATATTTATGTTTTCGGTTTCGGCCTAGATGAGAGTGGTGTCACGGGGCAATGAAACACAAATTGTTTCTCACGCTGTATCAGAGGAATTTTCTTGAAAAAGTTATGGTTAATAGAATGACGGGGTTTACAAGTTTACGAGTTTTTTTATTAAAAATTTTTTAAGGAATCTGAAAAAAAAAATTTTTTTGTACTCCGTCTGTTAATTTAGCTTTTTTATTTATTTTTTTTTGAACCCTAAAATGGTACACTTTAATAACAAAATTAGTTTTAAACGATTTGCAATTCATTTTTCTATAACTAAATGGCATTTAATTTTTTCCTGTATTCTTAAATAATTTTTAATAATTAAATGTAACGATGATCCTATTGTGGGGCAATTGAAACCCTTTGTTAATATTTCGTGTCCGCGTGTGGGTACATTTTTTCGCAAGTAGAGGAGAGTGGGGCCAATTGAAACGATTTTTGCATTTTCGGTCCCCCTGACTAAAATACTGATTGAATTCAACCAAAAATTTTATAGTTGTGTATCAAATTATCTTAGCTACACAAAGTTTTTGTTTTGTGGAGTTACACAGATATTACTAGCTGTAACCTGTAAAAAACTAGAGACAACTCAGAAAAATAACGCAAAAATGTCGGGGCAATTGAAACACGTCGTCGGGGTAATAGCAACATGGGTTTCCCCATAAGCGAGCTACCCGAACAGTGTTGCTGGTTTGAAGAATGGTTGAGTCCCGATTTCGCGCGCATTCACGAAAATGCTAAACACAGGGGTGTTTCAATTGCCCCTCGCATGGGTCTTCGCTAAATTAATTATTTTATGTAATTGAATAAGCAATTATTTGAAAACAAATGCAACAAACTTGTAGAAAAATGAACGCAGATTAATTTAGTACTATTTAAAATAATTGTTTTTAACTTTTAGGGGGTAAAATTGAAAAAAATAAAACGATACAAATTATCAAGCGGAAGTCAAAATTTAATTTTATTGAGATAACTAAAAAACTGAGAGCTACTAATTTAAAATTTTTTCTTAAAATCAACACCCAATTTTTTTTCAAATCTCTACCTGTCATACGTCGAGAGCCAGATTTTTTGTTTCAATTGCCCCACGTTTCAATTTGCCCCACTCTCCCCTATTTGATGTAATTCATTTCAACAAATGTAAATCATCCTATTAACAAAACTATAATACTTGCATTAGCTGTTTGGGATTTATTTGAAAAAGCATGTAGCTTAATGGGAGTTTTTTCTTAAATTTAATTATTTAAGTAATTTAAACTTAAGTACGATATACCATAAGCATATTGTCGCGGGTGAAAAGGGATATTGGTTATCTCTTCGCAGAGATGAGTCATCCGCTCCTTGGACAAAGCTGCGATCATGGTGAAGAAATTATCGGGAGAAGTTCGCTCCAAGAAAGATACGCAGATATGCAGTCCGGAAGGGGAGTAATTCGCGCGACGGTATAAAACGCTGCCCTGAATCTGCGTTAGATGAGTCTCCATCGGGTGAGCTCCCGGAGCTAGGCTCCGTAGGAGAAGTTCCCTGGTTTCCCTAGAGTTCTTCAGACGCTTCTCCAACTTTTGGTAATGGTTATCCCTTTTGTTTGAGTTAAACCATTGTTTAGAATTTAAGTCATCACTTGTTGTATTTGTTTGTTCTTGTCCCAATACAACTCGTGCGACAATTGGTGGAGACGCAGCTCGTTACCCGTAAGTGACGAATTAGTGCTGCAGAGTTTTAATTTTTGAGACGCAGCTCGTTACCAGTAAGTAACGAATTTTTTGCTGCGGTGTGGCAATTATTGAAGACGCAGCTCGTTGCCTGAGAGTAAACGAAGTCGTGCTGCAGTCATTGTTAGCCGATGCCGAAGAGGACAACCCACGGCTACCTAGTTGCCCAAGAGACCCCAGCCGACGATTACATCCGCTTCGAGAACTGTCAAGCGTTCCGGTAGAAACTTCACCTACCCCAACCTCATCGTTGGAGAGTGGAACTTCCTTTGTTGGTGAAGCCCTAAATTTTGAAGGTCCTATTCCAAAGGACCATTTGACCGAAGAAGCTGACAGTCAGGGTGAATCAGTCGAGACTGGAAGAGATTCAGACTCGGATCCAGAAACCGAGGTCGATTTGAGAGCGGCGATGAGTCCAGTTGTTCCGGTCGGGGGACAACAATTTATAGTGCCATCAAGGCATATTGAGCAGCCGAAAAGACAAGCTATGGAAGCTGTCAGAAAATTTATTAGCCCGCCAATCTTCTGAAAAAATTCAGAAGAAGATGCGCACCAATGGATGGAGCGCTTTGAATAACATTCTACCCACAACAGATGGGGTGATATTGAAAAAAAAAAAAAAAGTAATTTTGAAAAGTATTTTGATGACGCCGCCAGGAGCTGGTTCAAGTGTACAAGGCTCCCGAACGAGTGGATGGTAAATCTCAAACGGCCGGAAGATATGCGATTGCAGCGCCTCTTCCGTGGCCGAAGGCAGGCGGTTTAAAAAAAAAAAAAAAAAAAAAAAAAAAAAAAAAAAAAAAAAAGGGAAAATCCTTAAGACTATCCGGGAAATACAAGAAACATTTAAACAAGTAAGCGCAACCAGAAAGAAGAAAAACGAAGGAGTAAAAGTCCCTTATTTGCCAAGAGGACGCAAGCTGATTTTTAGTCTCATCAACCTTCTTGGATCGCAGAAGATTAGTACAGTCGGGTCGCCTGTCTTGAAGAAGGGGGACCTGTCGCGGGTGAAAAGGGATATTGGTTATCTCTTCGCAGAGATGAGTCATCCGCTCCTTGGACAAAGCTGCGATCATGGTGAAGAAATTATCGGGAGAAGTTCGCTCCAAGAAAGATACGCAGATATGCAGTCCGGAAGGGGAGTAATTCGCGCGACGGTATAAAACGCTGCCCTGAATCTGCGTTAGATGAGTCTCCATCGGGTGAGCTCCCGGAGCTAGGCTCCGTAGGAGAAGTTCCCTGGTTTCCCTAGAGTTCTTCAGACGCTTCTCCAACTTTTGGTAATGGTTATCCCTTTTGTTTGAGTTAAACCATTGTTTAGAATTTAAGTCATCACTTGTTGTATTTGTTTGTTCTTGTCCCAATACAACTCGTGCGACAATATGTAAAAAATCTATAAATTGCATTGTACCTTGTGGTAAAATTTGATCACACTAGCAGTTGTGGCTGCTGAGATATCGTGATTTAGATTTTCTGTCGGTATAAAGAAGCTTCTTTATGGGAAAACCCACGTTGCAATTGCCTCGACACACGTTTCAATAGCCCTGCTACCATGGCAATTCAAACACAAAAAGTCGCCTTAGTTTTTTACAATTTATTACAATTAAACTTAATTTTGTCTCATTAAAAAAAATACTGTTTAATAGCTGAGATAGTAGGCTACAATCCTGTATAATTTTTATGTTAAAATTTTTAGCTTTGTGTTCAAGAGATACAAAAAACCAAAAAGTGTCTCAACTGACCCCACTCTCCCCTACATATGTCTGGCCTACTACCAGTAGCAGTAGGTCCCGGCGCAAGAATGCCACTTAACAAAGAAAAAAAAATTAAAGGAAAGTACGGGAATTACGGGAATTTACGTTCTTTGTGGAAATAACGAGAAGTACAAAAATTTAAGGAATTTAGGGAAATCATGGCTATAGAAAAAATGGCAAAAAGAAAACAATTTCTCGAGGATCACTCTGGATTAGAGACGGCAAGCAAAAGATAGAAATTTGAAAGTTTGCTAAATGCAACTTACCTTTGTTACGGTCTCGAACAAATTCAGACTATGAATGAATGGGTCGAAAATTTCGATTGAATACCTCACTTCTTTTTTTATACGTACCAAATTCAAAGGCGAGCTGGGTTAATAAAGTACAAAGGCTTGTTGATAAATGATAAGCTATCAGTAAGTTTTCTTCCAGTAAACAGCAACAAAAAAACCTTGACTCATCAATAAGCTAGCCTATAGGTTATACATTTATACAGCGCCCACGTAAATTGCAACACAAACTCACCCGAGAACGGATGGATATCTTTTCTGTAATATTTTTAAAATTTCGATCTATTTCCTAACGATTTAGCGATTGTAATCGATTGAAAAATAAAAAACTCTAATATTTGATTATAATCGACTAAATCGTTGAAAATTGATAAATCGTTTAGCATTGCTTGTGCACTAACTAAAAACGAAAATTTTTTTATGCTTAATGATCAATGTGTTTATTTGTTCTGAAAGTAGTCGGATGCTGCTACTACAAAATTTAAACTGTAAACTTAATCTTACCACTATTTGGAATCATCTGTGATTTGAACAATATTGAAACGCTCTGACACTTGGGCAATCGAACAGGTTTAAATTATGATTTACACATATTGGACAGCAGCATTTTAAACTTAAACATGTTGCAATGTAATGAAAGTGGCGCGTGGTTTCTGAACAACTTTCTCACGCGTTTGGCTTGAGCATGTTGGCTAACCACTCTCGTACAATCACGTTGCTTATCCCGCTGAAGCAAGAAATGAAAGTAAAAAGCATTGCATTACATGACAATCCGTAAATCCTGAAATATTGCTGTACTATACAATCCACAACGTGACATCAGCTGATAGCTCTTACCTCTCTCTATTCAGCCTTGCATTAAATAGTGGGCCAATCCCATAGACTTCCAACGCTTGACGTTTTGAGTTGTAATTGCTTACAGACTTTTGGTTACTAGCAATCCCAACAGTGGGAGTGTGCTATACCCTGTCATTTCAAGTGCCGCTACACATAGAAATGGTCATAACATAATATATAGCCTATCGTGAAACGAATCTCCAAACAACGTTGACAACGCAACCGCACATTTTCCGCCGTAAAAATGGCTTTCATTCAAATTCTTAGAAACTTTTACACAATATTATCAATGAATATTACAGGGAAAATAGTGATGAATATAATTCATTTTCTATAGAAACAAAAATTTAACGAACTATTTTATATTTCAAATTATTACCTAGAAGGCCTACTCACGATTTAAAGGGTGGCATCACGCATCAACACCGTTAATAATTTTGTAAGAATTCTCCATATCACCTTGCGGCCGATATTGGCACTAATGTGTTCACTTATTGGCTAGGTATTATTCCAGTTGTGAAGGGAAAAATATAAGTGAAAGCCAATCTAGGATCGTCATTAGTTAAAATTTTGGCATTTATTGGTAATCCTGCAATTCTGATCTTGATGGCATTGCGTATATGGTCTTTAAAGGACATATCTTGTTTTATCTTCAAACTAGTGAAAATTGAAGGCGAAAAAGCAAATGTGTGATTGTTAAGGAATAGTCTGTTTTTCTCTGGTTACGTGGCTTTTTTTATTGCAATACCCAGCGGCAAAAAAGGGAAGGAAAGAGTTAAAAGAAGGTCACAAGGTATATGTATACCTGAATGAGTCATTGTTTGACTCTTCTCTTACTTCTCACTTCTCTCACAATTTCATCATGCTTCAGAAGCATAATGAAATCAAAATGAGTCATTGTTTGACTGTTCTTGATTTCATAATGCTTGGATGTGGAACTTTATCTGGGATCCATTACTTGAACTACTGCTGTTGTCTACAGTGAATCATGAAAAACTCTTCAGGTAAAAAAGATTAAAGTTTATGTGCGTATATATTGTAGAAACCCAGGCACAAGACGGTGGATGGAGACGTTAGTAGGAGACTTAGAACATTAGCAATAACGTATGCAAGTGTAGATTGGTACCGGTAGGTAAAACGGAAATAACTTCTTAATTTTTCATAGATAAGATAATTGAAGTCACCAGCTTGGCCAAGTGGTTAGGTCGCGAGACTTAAGTTTTCGTCTCTCTATAGAGACGTGAGTGCGATTCTCACACCTGGTAGCTTTCTTGTCCTTATTCATACGTGGTATTCATTTAATAGAGTTGCCTTAAATCATAAGATAAATAGAAGTTTATGATTGAAATATGGAACGAGAAAGGTGAGGTTGTAATCTCCGTATTCCATTTGTACACACTGAGCAAGAGATGACATGGTCATGAGCGAGATGTTATCTTTTTTCAAGCGCATCTGTGTTTAACATCTGCAGGAATAAAAAGCCGGTGTATGATTTATACGTTAAACCCATTTTCCTTAACCCCCAAATCATTTGCCTTTTCAATATTAGAATCACGACAATATTGCCGTTGTTACACTGGACTTAGAAGTGCTCGCCAGCTCTGTCACTCCCGTCCAGTTGGGGTACACATTATTCCCGAGAATCAGAATTGATCAGTTGGTCACCGTCGGCTGGGGCAACTCAGGTGACACATTTTTCTTTTATTAAAACATAAAATAAAAAATAAAAGATAAATTTTTCCAATAGCAACTACGGTATCGACCCCGGATTCTTATGACGCGAAAGTCTTATTCACACCTAACGTATCAACTGTAACTTAACTCATGAAGGGGTTAATCGAAATGTCTCCTCATAATTTGGCTCAAGCGGATAAACAACGCATTGAGTTTGAGAAAACAGTTTGCCATCTTCGAAGACAAGCACCTTTGATTTGTCAGTTAGGGTGCATTTTATCGTCAACTTTATGGCAACAGGTTACGCCACGATAAAAAAAAAATAATTTTTTTTCACCCAATCTTTTTTTTTTTTTTTGTAATCGCGTCCACCTAGCGCTCGATTTTTAACTCGGTTTCCTAAGTCAGAGAAAATATTTTAACGGAGTGTCCACGTTGCTCAGTCTCTCCAACTGCATTCAACTGTTCATATTGCTTAGTCTATCATATTGCAAGCCTATTAATTGCCTTTAGTTCAGGTAATTCATCCACATTGTCTGGGAAGGCAATAGTTGGTAAGTCATTGGCCATTACAAAATGGAAAATTTTTCTTTTTTTATTATGCAATATGGCATTGCAGTCCAAGTGTCCAGATTTGGTGATTCTATCCAACAGCATTCCATTGTCCACCTTGCTGAGCTTATCAAGTACAATCCTGCTTATTGCCTTGGCATCAGTTATTTCATACACATTGTCTGAAGGCAGTAGTTGGTTAGTCATTGGCCATTACGTTGAACTTGAAATGGTTCATTGGAATTATTGAGTGGCATGGACCAATTTTTTTTTGTATTACGCAGTGTGGCATTGCAGTCCAAGTGTCCATATTTGCTGAGCCTATCCGACAGCATTCCGGTGTCCACCTTGCTGAACCTATTCAACAGCATTCAAGTGTTCACCAAAGCACTCGATCGACGTCAACAAGATCTCATAAACAATATTTAACGAGAAAATGTAATTCCAGAACAAGCACACGAAATAGATCGACGTCAAGGACAAGTTCTCATGTGTATCGTTCTGCAATGCAACCGTACTCTAGGAAAACATCACGAAGCAGAGAAACTTTAAGAAGCTATCACAAAAATGGTTCCTCAAGAACATCTAGATCGAAAAATCGCTACTTTAGTACTCGATCACCATCAAGAAGTTCTCTTAAAAATGGTTCACTGAGAAATTCCAGAAACAACTCAAGGAGAAGATCGACGTCAAGGTCAAGTTCTGACATGTCTGCTTCCATAAGACCATGGTATTGTAGGGAAAGATCACGAACATCGGGAGAACATCTAAGTCGAGAAAACGCTACACAAGTGTGAAGAAGTGAGAATACAATCTGTATTGGATTCCGGGAGAGTAGACACGACCATTACATAAGAGGGGCGAAAGGGAACTCCCCACGCGAGGGCTCCTCCGTTGGGCACCTCAGGCTTGGGGGGATGGGTGCCGTGTTGCCAGATGTGGCGTAATCACACGCCCCTTTCAACGAGCAAAAAAGAGTTAGGTGAAGTGTTTTTTGCTCACACAGTACATATAAAACAGTACAGTAGGGTAAATGAAAAGAGTAGTTGGGGCAATCATGACACAGTAGGGAAATGCAGTTGACACAAAGTGAGACGGCATAAAAAAAAAACAAATCAAATCACTGTGTCCAATCATTAGGGAAATGAACTCGCTTAGGTTGGCGGGCACACGCGGATCGGCGAAGTGGCGGCGGCGATTCCGGTGGCGGAATCGGCTTCGCCTGGTCCTGCTGGGTTGGCCCTGGGTGGGGTAACACAGTACCAATCGGAAGACTGGCGGATGCTGGGAATATTGGGACACGAAGGCGGAGAAATCGCCGATTGCGTCGAAATACACGGCCAGCTGGGGTTTGGATTCAACTTGGGGTTGAACTTCTTCTTGAGTAGTCGCGGTGTTTACAGACTTCGACAATAACACCGGACGTGTCCCATAGCTTGCTGTCCGGGTTTTGAATGAGGACGTGATTTCCGACCACAAACGGAATAAGTGGCCGCGTCTTTTTATTGTAGTGAGCGATTTGAAGCTCTTTTGATCGTCGGGCCCGTTTTTTTAAAACGTTGGCCGTTTTCTGCCACTCGGGGGCAAAAGAGCGGCGATGGGCTGGCAGGCAATCGCGGACGGGGCGATTAAAAATCAATTGTGCGGGTGATGCTCCTCCAGATCGTGGCGCGTGGCGGAAAAGCAAAATGCTTTTGTCAAACTTGGCAGCGTTAAATGCGCCAGATGTCCAGGAGCCATGGACGAGGGATTTCATCGTGATGATTTCCGACTCGGCGCGACCATTAGACTGCGGCATAATGGGGCGATGAGGTGAAGGCCGTTATCCCCCAATCGGCCAGGAATGACCGGAATTCCACACTCCAAATTGAGGGTCGTAGTCGGACCAAAATGTCAGTGGCGCACCCACGTTCGAAAAAAACTTTCGGATATTTTCGACCATTTGTCGGGCCGTTGTGTTTTGTCACGGAATGCGACCACACGAGGCCAGCCACCGAAACTGTCGACGAGGACAAGAAAATGACGGCCGTTGATTTCGCCGAGATCGGCATGGATCTGTTCAAACGGGCGGGTGGGCGTTGGCCGTAACTTGAATGGTTCCGTTGGGAGGGACGGAAAATGCAACAGTTTTTGGTGGCGTTGATGATATCATTATCAATATTCGACCAGTAGACGGACATGCGAGCGCGTTGACGAGTTTTTGTCGCGCCTTGGTGCATCTGCACTAAGTCCCGTAAAATGTCGGCACGAACCGATTGCGGGATCACAACTCTTGGTCCGACGACAATCATGTCGTCGGACTCGTCGATGGCTAAACATTCCTTCACGTTCCAGTACGGACGTAAATAAAGGTCCAAATTACACTTGTCATTTGGGAATCCGGTGACGATTTGGCTCCTGAGTTTCCTCATAACGGGGTCGGCTGCTGCCGCCCGCTTGATTTTTTCCAACACCGGATCGATGGAGGCGTCTTCTGTTGGGACGTCCAGCCCGGTGAGGCTCAGTAGAGCGATTTTTGCCGAGAACGAGGGCAGACCTTCACCGAGTTCGTCACCAGCGGATGCTTGATCGACGGGTGCCCGCGACAGGGCGTCGGCATCCATGTTTTGTTTGCCGGGGACCCATCGAGCGACAAATGAATAGCGCTGCATTTTGAGGCGCAAACGGAGAAGGCGGGGGTTGTCGAGTTTATCCAGCGCGTAACTGTTTAAGATGGGCACCAGGGGTTTGTGGTCTGTCACAAGCTCCAAAGTTGGCAACCCTTCAAGAAATTGTCGGCACTTTTGCATGGCCCATGCTGCACCAAGAGACTCGAGTTCGATCATCGCATATCTTGTTTCCGCACTGGACAAGAAGCGAGACCCGACTTGAACCACACGCCACACATTTTCGCCATCGCACTGTTTTAGTAGGAAACCGAGGCCGTTGAACCTCGAAGCATCCACATGGAGGCTGGTGGGCCGTGAAAGGTCATAAAAAGCAAAGTCACTGACCGTTTACAACAAAACTCTGGCAGCATCGAAGGCAGCGTCGTGCTGCGTCGTCCACTCTCATGCAAATCCAGTTTTTAGGAGCGGGGAAAGTGGGTCCAAGGCTGCTGACAGCTGGGCGGAAAAATGACCGACCTGCTGGCACAGTCCGAAAAATGATCGGATGTCGGTGATGGAAAGCGGACGCGGGAACTCACGGATGAGCTCAGGGTCCGGGCAGAAACCGTTTCCGTCGACAATATATCCTCCGAATTTTACGGCTGACTGGACAAACACGAGTTTGCTGGTGTTGATCGCAACTTTGTGAGCTGCTGCCCGAGAAAACAAGGCTCGCACCGTGGCGATGTGTTTCTCATAAGTAGCAGAGTACACTATAATGTCTTCGATGATGCACCTACTGTTGGGCAGATCATCGAACACTTCAGCGGCCAAATGGAGTGGAGAAAGTGGTAAGGTCGATGGAGTCGTCATCCAACGGGACCTGATGGTACCCTTTGAGCGCGTCGATCACAGTAAAAAATTTCATGCCGGGTGGGATTGTACGGACCGCTTGAAACGGCGTGGCGGTCTCAAAGTTCGCACTCATTCAGTTCACGGAAGTCGATCACCAACCGGATGTCACCGTTTTTTTTCATGGTCACTAAAAAAGGGTGTACCCAAGCAATGGGTTTACTCACTCGGCGGATGATGTTAGCCTCCTCCAAAGCATCCAGTTCGGCTTTGACTTTGGGGAGAAGCGGTACGGATACTGGACGGGAACCTCTCATGGCCACTGGCTGGGCGTCGTCCTTAAGATGAAAACGGCAAGGTGGCCCAGCCATTGGCCGGCACTCGCCGTCAAAAATCGATGGGCGCTCATTCATGAGCTGGCTCAAGTCAGCTTTCTTCCGGTCGTCGGAAGGTGTCGCGTTGGTCACTACATTGATGCGGGCGTGCGGATACCCTAAGGGAAGCATCCCGAGTTCCTGTTGGCTGCACTTGGACAGAACCGGTTGTTTTAAGTCACGTAAGACGTGAATAGTGGTGTTCACAGGGCGGGACACTTTGTCGTTTGATACCCAATCGATGGTCGCACAAAAAACGCCAAGACTGACGATAGGGCTTCCTACGGCCGTGACGGGTTGCACACCTTTCCGCAATGGGACATTGCCGAATTTCTGAGCGTAATACGACTCCGGGATGGCATCTAGATCGGCGCCGGTGTCTGGAAGAGCCATTACCGTAACGGCAGTGTGTTCGCTGGGTGCGGTAGAATCGCCATCTGGAGTGATGCTGAGGTGGATCAGGCCACCACTGGATACCACGCCCACTGTCGGGGGCGTGGGACTTAAATAAATGCTTTGCTGTTTAGGAGTGCTAGATGAAGATTTACGATTTCGACTACGACACATTTCTCCGAAGTGATTGGGAAAACCGCATTTTCCACATTCTTTACCTTGTGCCGGGCATGCCGACAGAGGCTTGCAGCGAGTTTTGTTGCCACAGTACCAGCAGCCAGTAAAACTGTTTCCGGGGGTACCGGGGCTAAAAGCCGGTGGCTGAGCTGCTTTGGGCGTTGCGCTGCGCAGTGGGGACATACTGGCACTAGAAGGTTGTTTGAACTTTTTATACGACGATGTTGCTCCTTGGATGGCCACCGCGTCCCCATGTTTCAGATTTTTAGACTGTTTGTTTGAAACTTTGGCCGTAAGTAAGATCGTAAGCGCCTGGTCGAGAGTTAGCGTGGCGCCTTGTTCAAGGAGTTTCACTCGCACTTCGTCACTGTAGACACCGGAAATGAGTTGGCCGAGAATGCGAGTTGGTTCGCAAAGTGCACAGCAATCAGTAGCGAATTCACATTTACGCGCCAAGTCGCGTAGCTTACACAACCAATCATCGGCCGCCTGCTGGCTGCCTTGTTTTTTGGATGCGAATTGTTGGCGCCAAACATGGCGGTTACGGCCGGCGTTGCATCGAGCACGAAGGTGGTTGATGACTACCGTGTGATCGTTCAGCTGAACGTCGGTAAGGTTTATAGAAAGAACCGCTTGGTGTGTGTCTGATGCCAGGCAGGACAGCAAAGTGTGGGCCTTGTACAGGTCGCGACCGGCCGCGTCCAGCGCCGTGTTGATTGTAGAAAGGGAGAGAAAAATCTCCCACTTTTTGTGCTATAACTCGAACAATTCTTTATACTCGTCAAACTCGAACGACTGCGATTTACCGTATGGCTTGAACGCTTGGTTAGCCATGTTTGCGTGACAGCCCCAGGGGAGGAAAAACAGCCAGTCAAGATCAAGATCACCGTCGTCAGCCAGCGTTGAATGTCAGCGAAAAAACCACTAAACTTAAAAATCAAGTCTTCGATAATACGAGTGATGCTACTGATCCAGCTGGATTTAACGAAGAGGAGACAGAAAAAAACTGGGCCGTACTGAAAATGGTGACCGCGTGTTCGACACGCTGCGGTGGTGCCGTGCGCACTACGTGCTGAGTGAGTTACAAGAAGCCCGGTAGTGCCGTGCGCAGCCACGTGGTTAATCAACCGAGTTTGAATCATTTGCAAGAGTCACGGTTCACGGGGAATACAATCTGTCACTCTCAATAGGAAAAAAGCAAACGAACCAAATACAGATGCGTAGGTGTAGAACGAACCAACTACGCCATGTGAAGAAGTGAGAATACAATCTGTATTGGAATCCGGGAGAGTAGACACGACCATTACATAAGAGGGGCGAAAGGGAACTCCTCACGCAAGGGCTCCTCCGTTGGGCAACTCAGGCTTGGGGGGATGGGTGCCGTGTTGTCAGATGTGGCGTCCTCACAACAAGTATTTCATCAACATAAAGAAAATCTCATAAATATGGCTCACTGAGGAAATCTAGCTCCAGAAAAATCTCTTGGAGTAGATCGACGTCAAGATCAAGTTCTGATATGTCTCTTTCAACCTATCAAAATTACTAGAGAAAAAGATCACGAAGTAGATCGACGTCAAGGGCATGTTCCAATTGGTTTCGTTCTACAAGACCATCAAAATCCTCAATAATTCCTCCAACTCACGAAAACTTTACAATTCCCTCTGGCCTATTCGATATAACTCAACGAAACTTTTCATCGCAAGAAGAACTTCTAAAATATTTGAAAGAAGTTGGTGGTACAATTGTTTCAGGGAAGGTTCTCGAAACTATGTTTCCTCTATCATCAGAGGTAATTGAAATAATAGAAGAACCTCAAAATATGGAGCCTGTTTTGCCAAGTTATGATGTTGAACTGCACCAAAATGCTTTGGATGACGATTTGTTTGGAACTGTAAACGGTAAATATCCTATTCGATAATGTTTCATAGAAACTTGTGTTTCTGAAAGAAACCAAACAGCAGGTTGAAGCAGCGTTGTCGGAAGAGAAAGTTGTAGAAATCGATCCAGAGCAGTTGAAAATTGTTATTAATTTATTATTAGAGCGTGTCAAATCTTTGCGCTGTCTGGTTTACTTAGAAAATTTGCAAGACGATGTAACAACAATGCGAGAATACAAAGTCGATCGATGTCAATCTATCCTGGGGGGGGGGGGGCTGCACAATTCCCCCAATAGTCGCCCCCACACCCGCACCCACTACGTAAGTGTTGCAAATTTCATCGAAAAGAGATAAGACCTTCTCGTGGGAGATGGGAAACTGCGAGACAGGAACTTTGTGTTCGAAGTTCTAGTCCCAGAAAGTTTAAATTTCGCGATTGGTTTTCCTTAGAATATGAAAACTGCATCTGAAATTTGAAGGGGTTATCAGTGCCACAAATTCGTATTGTTTTTTAAACAAAAATGCTGGATAGTGTAATAGACCACAGGAACCCCTCCCAGAAACAGCAACCCCACCCAGCAAGAAGGTCGTCACGAATGCAACCTTCCCTGAGGCTAACTATTTATGATAAAAGAAACAGTTATTGTAAACCCCTCCCTTCTTAACCTTCAATCTTCGGTATATAAGTGCATGGTTGTAACATCTTATTCAGAGTTGTCTATTGGCAAATACACAGCCTAGAAACCTTTACATTTGGAGGTCCCAACGAGACAAACAACTAGACTCTGGAAGAAAAGTTTCTGATCTGTGCTTAATTTGCCAGCTGCAAGTATTCTACGCTTCTATCAACAAGTCTGCAAGCAACCGAAATCGGAACACCATCGAGGTAAGCGAATGCCGTTTGATTCGCCTGTACAAAAGACTGCTCTCAACGAGAACACACTACTACCTTCATACCCCGTACTACAAGAATCTGATTTAACCGACCAACACCCAAACCTAAGTCACCATCGAGAACAATTTTTGGACCATTGGAAGACCTTAATAGACTTAGAATTGAAGCAAGACTTAGAAAGAAGTAAATCATACCAGATAATCTCAACAACTAAAAATATCCAACAGTTACGAACACAGAAACAAGAAGCAATTCGGGCGACGCAGAGTTCGCTGCATTTTTACACTTACTACCTTCTAGAACAAACTTTAAAAGTAACAGATGGTGTAACGGCAGAAACCATTGCAAATGCTACTAAAACACTCAAAGACGATATAATCGCACAAGGTGGGAACACCAGAACACTCGATAGTTTACTCCAACAGCTACACACATTGCATGGAAAAGAAACAGAATTTTGTTCGGTACCATCAGTGTATTGCAGAAGGAGTCAGTAATTACACTAATTGAAGATAACAAGCAGATATCTACCCTAAAATTTGAACTTTGAAATGTGCAAAAACCATTGCTGGAGATTAACAAAAAGAAGGCAAAAAGTTCCAAATACACTTTAAGCAGTTCACTAGAGCAACTTCAAGAAAACAACGATGCTCTGAAGAACTCCCTCGAAAAAGCAAACTCCCGAATGGCTGACCTAGAACAAAGCCTTAAAACCACCTTAGCAACCGAGAACCAATTGCAGAACCTTCTCAAAAGAAAAGAGGAAAACAACGCAGGAGTCGAGACCGAAGGGCAAGAAATAATCAACAAACTTGAAGGTGAGAAGACCAGACTGATCCAGAAACTCAACACGGCAGAAAACCAGATAAAACAAGTCTCAGAAACAGCAGAATAGCTCCAGAAAGAGATAAAAGTTTTGGAAGACAGACTCAACAAGGCTACAACAGAAAAAATCAATTTAAAGAAAAACCTAGATTACTTCGAAAAAATAGATTTTACTTCGAAGAACAAAAACCTTGAAGAACTTCAAGAACTCCAAAATCGGGTACGAGGACAAGAAAATCAAATAATATTTCTAGTAAACCGAGTGAAAGAATACAAAAAACTTCAAGTTAAATTCATCTAGACTGAAGACACCAACGATTCAAGGTTAGACAAGGACGAACCAGGAGAAATAACCAAACTAGTGGGTGACATAAACGAGCTGACGTTGCCGATGGACAGTGGAGACAAGTCACTCCACTACGAGCTGGAAATAGAACAAACCAACGATTTCGAACAAACAATAGAAAACCTTAAAACGCAAATAGAACACTTAAACAAGACAATCATCTATTTGGAGCAAGAAAATCAACAATTAAAAAAGAAGTTCACATGGGCGTAACACACGATGACGAGGACACTTCAAAGAACACAACGCAGAAGACGTTCGCGAACAACGGAAGCCGGAGAAATAGGCCCGGTCGAAATAGGCCCCGACGAAATAGGCCCGGCAAATAGGCCCGGACGAAATAGGCCCCTACGAAATAGGCCCACTTTAAAAATATTTTTAAAGTGGGCCTATTTCTCCGTCAAAGTGGGCCTATTTCTCCCAATTATTTCTAAGTTCCATTAGGTACTCTGAAATATTTTCATAAAAAAATTCGACCTACTCTACATGAGCGAGAAGGCGGAATAATCTGCGATAGATCCGCCACCGTATATATTCATTGCCGTAGCTCAAACCACGATGAGTGATTTCACACATTGCCGTTTCGTTTTTCACATGTTAGGCAGCTGATTCCCGTCTTTATTTTTTGATGAACGTATTCCCCTTGATCTTAACTGTAAAACTCATTTGTTCAAACGTCGTTTTCACTTATTAACTATCGCTAATTTTAAAAAAATGAACAAATTTCCGTGTTTTCTTCGCCATTTATTTGTTCCGTAGCTCGATCCCCCCTTCAGCGGCTCAGCCTTGAACGCGTCTCTCCCCTTCAGCGGCTCAGCCTTGAACGCATCTCCCCCTCTACCTATGCCAATGCCAGTACTCAGGTGAAGTAGGAAATGAAAATGTTTGATGAAATAAATCTTATAAATCTTACGGATTGATTTCAAACATATCCATAACAATTTCATGTTTTTTAAAGCAACAAACGCATATCACTTTTAAGTTTCTTGTTTTATGGGGCTGACGCGAGGTGCTGCTCAAGCCGGCCAGAAGGGTGGTCGAGCGGGGGAGGCTGCACGCACTCATGGGAGAGGGGTGAGTGAAGGGGGGTTTACCTGGTCCATACCATACACTCCCATGTTTTGCCTTCTCCGTACATGTCAACGGGTGGTCTAGTGGTTAGCAACTCGGGGTAATAATCTCAAGTGCCGGTGTTCGAATCTCGGCCATGTCGGAATAGAATTTAATTTACAAAATATTTTAGAAAAATTAATAGCTCAACAGCATAAAGCGGTGTGGAACTACCCTGGCGAAATTGATCGTTTTTGGTTTTTTTAATTGATAAAGAAGAAAGAAATATACAGCACGAAAAGAAAATTTCTATTATAGTTGAATACCAAATGTGGTTTTGAAGATTTCCATCTATCGGTGATAGTGGCGTCAGTAGCGTGGTTAAATAGCGTCATGAAGATGGCGTCATCTGCTCATCGTCAACTTCAGCGTTTAATTTACAAATAAGAAATAGAAATCTTATAAAAAAATAAAAATAGCTTCAACATGTGTACATTTTATTTTTAATCATTTTAAAATTTGAATTACAATTTTCGTTACATTTGATCTGTAAGAATTCAATTTTGAATCATTTTCATTTCAAATTGATTCACACACATAGCAGACGCCAACACATCAAGCGTCATCAATAGCGTGGTCTATGGTGCAATGCTATCGCTGGAGTAAGTTGTTTACCTTCAATTCGGGTATGTTAGAGAATTATATCATGTTATTTTCAATCTTAAGTTGCTACTATTGTAATTATCAACTTGTGTGAATAGGTAGCGTCATGATTGGACTACCCTGATGGCGTCATGATCGCTGCTGATTGCCTTTCAAATAGGTTTTCAGCATTCTGCTTACACCTTTGGCATAGAGTCACATATTTCACAATCCAACATCAATTGGTAGAAACAGCAGCCCTTCTCTCCATCATCCAGAAGGGTCTGAGATCAGTGTTGGAGATGTGAGTGACAATTTTAATATGATGAAATTTATCTACCACCAAATTTTTACTCGTGTATGTTTTTGTTTTTCAGGATGGTTCGGAACAACCCATGGAAAGCTTATCACTCATTGATGCTGTGATGCCTGATGTTGTTGCAAGTCGTCAACAGCAAACACAGAACAATCAGAAACCACAAGTGGTAAAGACAAAACCACCAAATTCCAATGGAGATGAACCCATGCATTCCTATCGTAAGATGGTCAATACTTTTCTTTGATCCCCTGAACTACTTACTTATTTTCCCTTCAACTATTTAATGAAGGCTGGGAAGAGGAAACAGGAGTAGAGATACCTGCCAGCAAATCAACTGTACTACGTGGCCATGAATCTGAAGTTTTCATCTGCACCTGAACCCAACAACTGATTTATTGGCTTCTGGCTGATAAGCTTTCCATGGGTTGTTCCGAACCATCCTGAAAAACAAAAACATACACGAGTAAAAATTTGGTGGTAGATAAATTTCATCATATTAAAATTGTCACTCAAATCTCCAACACTGATCTCAGACCCTTCTGGATGATGGAGAGAAGGGCTGCTGTTGCTACCAATTGATGTTGGATTGTGAAATATGTGACTCTATGCCAAAGGTGTAAGCAGAATGCTGAAAACCTATTTGAAAGGCAATCAGCAGCGATCATGACGCCATCAGGGTAGTCCAATCATGACGCTACCTATTCACACAAGTTGATAATTACAATAGTAGCAACTTAAGATTGAAAATAACATGATATAATTCTCTAACATACCCGAATTGAAGGTAAACAACTTACTCCAGCGATAGCATTGCACCATAGACCACGCTATTGATGACGCTTGATGTGTTGGCGTCTGCTATGTGTGTGAATCAATTTGAAATGAAAATGATTCAAAATTGAATTCTTACAGATCAAATGTAACGAAAATTGTAATTCAAATTTTAAAATGATTAAAAATAAAATGTACACATGTTGAAGCTATTTTTATTTTTTTATAAGATTTCTATTTCTTATTTGTAAATTAAACGCTGAAGTTGACGATGAGCAGATGACGCCATCTTCATGACGCTATTTAACCACGCTACTGACGCCACTATCACCGATAGATGGAAATCTTCAAAACCACATTTGGTATTCAACTATAATAGAAATTTTCTTTTCGTGCTGTATATTTCTTTCTTCTTTATCAATTAAAAAAACCAAAAACGATCAATTTCGCCAGGGTAGTTCCACACCGCTTTATGCTGTTGAGCTATTAATTTTTCTAAAATATTTTGTAAATTAAATTCTATTCCGACATGGCCGAGATTCGAACACCGGCACTTGAGATTATTACCCCGAGTTGCTAACCACTAGACCACCCGTTGACATGTACGGAGAAGGCAAAACATGGGAGTGTATGGTATGGACCAGGTAAACCCCCTTCACTCACCCCTCTCCCATGAGTGCAGCCTCCCCCGCTCGACCACCCTTCTGGCCGGCTTGAGCAGCACCTCGCGTCAGCCCCATAAAACAAGAAACTTAAAAGTGATATGCGTTTGTTGCTTTAAAAAACATGAAATTGTTATGGATATGTTTGAAATCAATCCGTAAGATTTATAAGATTTATTTCATCAAACATTTTCATTTCCTACTTCACCTGAGTACTGGCATTGGCATAGGTAGAGGGGGAGATGCGTTCAAGGCTGAGCCGCTGAAGGGGAGAGACGCGTTCAAGGCTGAGCCGCTGAAGGGGGATCGAGCTACGGAACAAATAAATGGCGAAGAAAACACGGAAATTTGTTCATTTTTTTTAAATTAGCGATAGTTAATAAGTGAAAACGACGTTTGAACAAATGAGTTTTACAGTTAAGATCAAGGGGAATACGTTCATCAAAAAATAAAGACGGGAATCAGCTGCCTAACATGTGAAAAACGAAACGGCAATGTGTGAAATCACTCATCGTGGTTTGAGCTACGGCAATGAATATATACGGTGGCGGATCTCTCGCAGATTATTCCGCCTTCTCGCTCATGTAGAAAAGGTCGAATTTTTTTATGAAAATATTTCAGAGTACCTAATGGAACTTAGAAATAATTGGGAGAAATAGGCCCACTTTGACGGAGAAATAGGCCCACTTTAAAAATATTTTTAAAGTGGGCCTATTTCGTAGGGGCCTATTTCGTCCGGGCCTATTTGCCGGGCCTATTTCGTCGGGGCCTATTTCGACCGGACCTATATCTCCGCCAACCCGAACAACTCCAAGAAAAATCTCAAGGATAATGATATTCCAGCAACTGAGCAGGACGACAAAGACGCAAAGAAAGTGAACAGGTACTTCACTCAACTAATAGTGAAGGCCCTAGGAGAGCTATTCTCCAGAGAAGACAAAAAGGCAATCCCAAATTTCAAAGGAAAAAGCACTGACAAACTAATATCAGAGTGGCTACGCGGTGCCGAGCACGTAGCACGAAACAACGAATGGGATGACAATAAAAAAATACGTTTCTTCTCTGATCGATTGAAAGGCGAAGCCTTTGAATGGCTTGAAACTACGCTGAGGAGGTGGGCGATGATCTAAATTACCAGGATTGGAAAGAAACCCTAATAACAAGATTTCAAGACACATACGACTTAGCTACAATGGAGAAAAAAATTTTAAAAATAACTCAAAAGCCGGAAGAAAACTGCAGAGCTTTCGTATCAAGGTTAAACAATCTTTACGATACCATCGCTGGTAAAGAAGAAAGGGCTAATCATAACCAAACTATTATTGAAGGCCAATTACTAAACAAAGTGAAAAAGATGAGGGATCACAGAAAAAGCAAAATCCTACTACAAGGAATACTACCGAAATATAAAGCAGAACTTTATCTACGAATGTCAGAAAACACAGAAGACTTTGACGCATTATGTAAACAAGTTTTCATTTCTGAAAAAATTCTACACACAGAAGAAGCTACAGACAACAAGGAGATGTCAGCTGTTATAGCAGGGGTAACGCATCACGATAAAAAACTAGACGATAAAATCCAACTACTTGAGCAAAATTTAACAGACGCCCTGTTAGAATTAAAATGTACTAACACGAAACGTGGATCCTCACAGGAAAACGACGTTACCATAGCTGCAACTGACCAATACGAAAAAGAAAGACCACGTTCAAGTGAACGCAACTCAAGATCACGTGATTTGCGAGTGCGATTTGCTGACAGTCATAACAGCCAATAATCAAGTCGAGAAACAAGTCGCAGTCGAAACAGAGACAACAGTCCCTATCGCAGAGACCACAATTCGACAGGACGAAGAAATTATAATCCTTCAGGATACAGGCATTCCAGATTTCCATCTCACCAACGTCCCCCATATCGGAACGAATACCCCAACCGTTAAGGAAACTACAACGGACCAAACTTTAACAACTACAGACATCAAGCGCGTTATAGCAGCAACCAACATCTACAGCAGCAACATCACCCTGGCAGCAATCCTCGAACCACTGAAAATCGAGAAATAACCTGCTACAAGTGTAACCGAAGAGGACATATTGCAAGAAAATGTTGGACAGATATGGCACGTACCAACAACCCAGGTCCCCGATAAACCAATACGTAACTCCCAACTAACATACAGTATAGGATAAATCCCTAAACTGATACGTATTCCCGTTAAAAATTCTTAATAAGGAAATTATAGCTTTAGTGGACACTGGCACCGCCGCTAGTTTAGTATCCAGTAAAATATTGGATACTCTAGAGTGTAATGAGTACTTAAAGCAAGTAGAAAATACGAATCCTTCAATTTTTTTTGAATGGTGTCAGGACAAGAACTTAAATCGATAGAGAAATTTGAATTTTCAGTTGTTATTAACGATAAACATATTAGTAACCATCTCTTTTTTGTTATGAACAACTAAAATGAACAATGGATCTTAGGGTTAGATTTCTTATCTAACAATAACGTGAAGTTTAACACTAGAAATCGTCAAATATGTTATGATGAACATAATTTTGGAAGTAATACCATGCCCATTTATAGCGTAACATTTGGCAAAGCAGGCATCCATATACCACTAATCCCAATTGATAGAGAAGACGAAGATCTTACACAACAAGATTATCGTAACTTAGAATCCTTCACTCAATTAGAGTTTATTAAAAAAACTAAGGAGATAGCTAACATTGTTGAAAAAGTAGAACAAGCACTCAATGTATCAGACGACATACGAACTAAAATTGAAATTTTACAATAAAAACACGAAGTTCTTTTTACAGACCAAGAATTCGACTTAGGTCTAGCTACACAAGTGAAGCATCACATTAACATAGGCCATAACGCTCCCATTAATCAAAAACTGCGAAGAACACCCGAAACCTTAAAATTTGTTGTTAAGACTAAGATAGAGCCGCTAATCAACCACTTGAAACAGCCTACTTTGTAGCTCCACCTCCTCCATTCCTTGAAGTATTGCACCAACGCATAGCCCATGTTAGTTACGGCAAGACACTGACGATGGCCTCAAGTAAATCAGTTGATGGATTGATCCTGCCAGAAAATAGCGTGGCTCTTTCAGAGCCTTGCTATGGATCCGCCGCTGGGAAAATGGAATGCTCCCCATTCCAAAACGGAAGAACTCGTGCGCTGCAGGTTGGACAGGTTATCCACACTGACGTGTGTGGACCGATACACGTGGCCACTTCTGGAGGTTCCAAGTACTTTATTCTCTTTACAGACGATTACAGTGGTTTCCGCACGAAATATTTTCTAAAACAAAAATCCGAAGTTGCAGAAAATTTTCGAAAGTTCAGCAATTTCTTGTGGACAAAAACCATACAGACTATTCACACCTTAAGATCTGACAATGGAGGAAAATTCATCGGAAGCGTATTTCGGAGCTGGCTGTCAGAAAACGGGATTAGGCTAGAGACTTCAGCACCCCACACACCAGAACAAAATGGAGTATCGAAGACAGCCAACAGGACCATCATGGAAGGCACCAGATGCCTCATTCACGCTAAGCATCTACCACTCGAATTATGGGGCGAAGCCATCGCTTTCGCGATCTACACCCTAAATCGTGTCACTACCAAAGCCGCTCCAAAAACCCCATTATAAAATTGGTATGTTTCTAAACCAGACCTATTCAATCTACGCATTTTCGGGTCCACCGCTTACATTCATGTTCCCAAAGCTAAACGAAAAAAGCTTGACTCAAAAAGCACGTTGTGTTACTTTGTTGGATACTGTACTAATAAAAAAGCCTACAGATTCTGGTATCCGGACACAAAGAAGACGAAGATTAGCAGA
Source organism: Daphnia magna (assembly GCF_020631705.1). Lineage (NCBI taxonomy): Eukaryota > Metazoa > Arthropoda > Branchiopoda > Diplostraca > Daphniidae > Daphnia > Daphnia magna. The sequence continues at coordinate 37,197 of NW_025533148.1, read as the reverse complement.
GATGTCATCTTCCACGAGCAGGTCTACCACGACCCAAAATCGCTATCCCCACAAGAGCACATCCCTAATCCAGTGGATCGTATCCCACACCTAGTGACTATAACACCTGACTATAAAACTCGACCATATATCAACTATGGACCCACCTCGACTATATAAAGAGATTGATCAACAGCCCATGGATCGTCATGTGTTGGATTAGAATAGTCAAATGGAATCAGAAATGGAAGGAGATCCACCTACTACGAATCAAGAATTAACCAGCAACTCATCGACCCTTCCCGAGGAAGACATTCTAATCGTACAGAATGAAGACGTTGTACATCCATCTCAACGCCATCGCCACCCTACCTATCCTCAACGTATTCGTGAGACTAAGCGACAGTTGGACGAGTCATTACAGTCAGTCTTCGAACCTTTGGAACCAGAAAGCTTCACAGACGCCATGGCGTCTCCAGATGCCAGCCTGTGGAAAATAGCAATGCAAGAAGAGCATTATTCCATAATTCACAACCAAACCGGACACTCAAGCAGCTTCCACTAGATCGATCTCCAATTAAATCCCGCTGGGTCTTTAAAATCAAACCAGGAATACGTGGCGCACCTCCTCGCTATAAGGCCAGACTAGTCGCAAAAGGTTTTTCGCAGCGTTTTCGTCTGGACTATGGCAAAACCTTCGCTCCAGTGGCCAAGCAAGACACCTTGAGAGTAGTGTTATCTTTTGTTGCTGCCTATGATTTTGAGATGCACCAGTTAGACGTAAAAACTGCATTACGGTACGGGGAGTTAAGCGAAGAAATCTACAAAGAGCAACCCGAGGGGTTCGGAGCGGTTGGACAAGAAGAGCTGGTGTGTCACTTACGTAAATGCTTGTACGGGTTAAAACAGGCCTCGCATGTGTGGAATCACCATTTTGACGCCTTTTTGAAGAAGTTTGGACTAACCCCAAGTCAATTGGATGCCTGCCTTTACCTCAGACACCAAGGGTCGGAACTCACGATTGTTGTGATTTGGGTCGACGACGGCCTAGTGTGTAGTAATACTAGCGGCTCAATATCTGAAATAATCAAATATTTAGGTGAACACTTCGAGATGCGCTCGTCAGCAACGAGCCAATTTGTCGGACTTTCAATAACCTGTGATAGAAAAGAAAAGATGCTCCTGGTTTCGCAACCCGACTACACCAAAAATATTCTTCAACGCTTTCAGATGGATAAATGCCATCCAACCAACTTATTTGCCATTCCCGGGACATCCAGCCTTTTAAAAGATGATGGCGGAACCATTCAAGTTCCATTCAAGGAAGCGATCGGCTCGTTGATGTATCTCATGATTTCATCTAGCCAGATATAGTCTTTGCTGTCAACCAAGCCTCACAATTCTGTGAAAAACCACAACCTGGACATTGGCAAGCAGTCAAAAGAATTCTCTCTTGTCTGCAAGGCACAAGCGAGTATGGTATTTGCTTTGGACCAGGAATAATTCCCCTCATCGGTTACACAGATTCAGACTATGCTGGTAATCCAAACACACGACAGTCAACTTCGGGATTTATCTTCATCCTGAAAGGCTGTCCGGTGCATGGAGTAGTCGCCGCCAAAAATGTGTGTCATTGTCCACCAGAGGCTGAGTACGTTTTTGCCTGTGAAGCAGCCAAAGAAAGTGTTTGGCTACGCCGTCGGCTGTCAGAAATTATTTCGGATTTGACTGCACCACTCCCTCTCATGTACAACAATATGTCTTCCATCGAACTCATCAAAAATCAAAAATTTCATGTGAAGACCAAGCATATCGACGTCCGGTATCACTTTGTTCGTGCACAACAAGAATCAAAGGATATTGACGTCAAGTACATCTCCACCAATCAACAACTTGCTGACCTCTTCACCAAGGCTTTACCAAATCCACGTTTTTGTGATCTTCGTGCAGCAATGGGTGTAACACTGGTACCTATGATCTAGTCTCATTACTTTCTATCCTTGCCCCTTTTTCTTTATTCAGTTAAAAGAGAGAAGGTAGTCATCCCAATCCAAAATTCAGATATCCAATCTACAGATGAAGTGATGTCAAAACAACAATCATTCCACCATCAGAAAATATAACTGTTCTGTTATTTATTTATTCCGTTTATTGTCATACGCTTGCATGTTTGAGGAGGAGTGTGAGAAATAGGCAAATATGCCGTTAACGAATTCTAGATGGCAGCACTAGACATCGATATGCTCTGGGCCTTGACTACTAGTTCTAGAACTGTCAAGTATGCTATTGTTTAGCCCACTTCTCTCTCTCTCTCTCTTGTCGTCTACTCTAGGCAAGGCTGACACTTTTCGATGGCTCTACATTCAAACTTTCGTCGTCAGCTTTTCTCATTTTTCGAAGTGTTCTTCTTTAATTGATTTCTTCATTCGAGTACAGACTCTGAGGTAATATTGTGTACCGCATATAGCATTATACTTGTATGTTGATTGTATATGTGTTCAATGCAAATTCCTGTCAATGCAGAAGCCTCATGGTTGACCCAGCTATTCTTGTATTTCCAACACTTGTTACGTCATAGACCAACCTGCTAACTGGGACAAATACCTTCCGTCCCTTACTTTTGCCTAAAACACAGCAAAACCAGCTTCAACTCAAGAAACACCATTCTTTCTATTCTTCGGACGAGAACCAATAATGCCAAATGATATCAATATTAACAGAAGATACGAGACCTATGAAGATACCAGTATGGTGTATTCATAGCAGTGGGAAAAAGCTAAAAAAACTGGCAAGAGAACATCTCTTCAAATCACAAACAAGACAGAAAAAATACTACGACGTAACCACGAAAATTACTAAATACAACATAGGTGACTACGTATTACTGCAGGCGCAACCGGCAGCAGGAAGATTCATAAATCGATGGAACGGACCATTTCAAATTTCTCGAAGTTTCTCGGATATCAATTACGAAATACAGCACACTGTAAACAAGAAACTGAAATCCGTGGTACATACCAACCGTCTCAAACTTTACATCCCAAGAAAACAAGAAACAACTGAGGAAGAAGAAATACTACAAAACCTACCAGAAAATGTTGAAGCCCAAAGACGACCAACAATTCACCAACGCCGACCAGGCCGACCAAGGAAACAGCAGCTGATACATCCAGTGAAGATGAACATCAAACCCAGCAGGAATGAAATAAAACCAAAAGAGCAAACAAACCACACAATACCCAACCTTTACCGTAACCAAATCCAAAACGATCCAATAACGAACCACCGATACAACTTACGAAGACGGTATCAAGGACCAGATAACTAAACTCTTTTTTTTTCACAGATGCAGACATTACTCTTCCTTCTTTGCCTCCTTCATTCACTTAACCCTACTTACCCTATCTACGCATCCGTCTGCGATTGTAACAATATGAAAATTCGAGGAATCCTGGACTTCGAATCGCCTTACTAATGTGACAACGAAAAACCTGAAACACAACACTTACCAAGGATACCAACTGCTTACACATTGGTGAGTAAACAAAACCAGCAGCCACTTGGAAAGGATGGTCATGTCGACAGTGGACTAAAACAAAGAAAATAACCGGATCGTTCTGGATTGGATCCTTCGATACAGTATACTCACAAGAAACAATATTAATAACCCCTCTGGAAGGCTGGCGGATGTTCAATGATAAAAAATATGGTGACAATAACATACTGATCGGACCAACGGGACTCAGTTTCACGGTCACCCCTATAGGAGAAGGTAAATGGTACGCCATCAAGGAATACCAAACCCTAAACTGTATAGCGGAACAGATCACGCTACGACAGGAGAAACCAGATCGCCCAATTGAAAGCCCTTTCGGACTGCTAAATACCACACAACAGGAAGGACAATTCATCCAAAATCAAAATACGATCGTGTGGGGAGAAAGGACAACTAACAATTCATACACCCAAACATTACTAAAAGGAAAAGGATACCTGGAAATTCCCCGGAGTCAGATAACACCAGCCGTCTCTACGACACCAGCCGGCAGATAGAAATATCGTTTCTTAACAAGCCAGATATGGGCATCGTACCAATAGGACACAAAGTGGTTGGAATCCCTCTGACGTGCTTGACTTTTCCTGCAGAAACAAAAAAAAATGTACACGAGATGTTCAAAACCACATGCCTTCGAAATACCTACCTGGATACTTCAGTATGCAACGATTACAGAGAATGGTATAAGTCTAGGACAAGACGTTGGACTCTTCAAGTTGTCCAATTTCTATTCAACAACCCATTAGAAGATGAACAACTTGGGACTCGACTATACAGCATCTCCTACGCCTGGGGAACTATAAGATTGGCACACCTAAAAATGGCAGTTATCGAAGAAGAAGGGAAACTAGTACAGAAGAATTTAACAATCTATATTGCTTACGAACCAGAAAGCAGCAACTCAGTAATAGCCCATAACCAACAATGAAAAGATGATCCTCTACCATCAAGGTCGGAATTCGAATATATCGTCGACCAGACGATACATATACAAAATAGCTTCATCTGCATCACGGAGACGGAAGGAGATCGCATATTCGCTGCAACCGGTTCTGAAGAATCAACTAGATGGATATTGGAAAAAGAAAATAGTTATTAAATCTCTCAAGAATCACAAATGTGTCTTACCTTAGGAATCGACCAATCGTGAAAATTGGAACAATGTGCTGCAGAGGAAACACGAAGAAAAATCAGCAATGTATTTTTCAAACAATTAACACCAACCCGGATATAGTAGAAAATTTCCCTGACGCAACACTGGAAGACATACAAGAAATTCGATTGGAACAATGAAAAGCTGTTACAACCACAATCAACTCACCCATATTTGGTGGTATCCTGAAAACAAATCATGGCAGTGGAAATATCATCTGGGACATGATCGCCTGGGGGTTGTTGAAAAATGGACAATATCCAAATGAAAAATATGTCACACATCACGGACTTAACGAACAACTAACCGTGAAGGATTGTGACACAGATTGGACGAAATGTTAAGATGAACTGAAAACATTCATAACAAGCAGCGATCCCCTAGTGCAATCACAAGTATCCGTAGGAAACTGCAGCAAAGTAACTAACAAAGGCCAAGCTTTCGAGTATACGTCTGTTTTCACCATAAAACTGTTCAACACTAATGCTTGCGTCAAAGCAAACACAACGATGCTTATTCTACAGGAATGCGCCAACACCAGTTCAATTTGGGGCATTTTCGAACACACAGGACAGCTCATGGCAACAAACAGAACTGGCCTACATTCACCGGCGTCTGACAGAAAGTGTCTCACACTGAAAGTAGGACGTCTGATTTTAGGCCATTGCCATGGCTCAAGTAGAAAACAACATTTTAGCTTCGAATACCGAAACCCGCACCAAATACGGACGCTTTCGGCAGCACCATTATAGCGTTTCACACTCAACAATCATTGAACGGAAAACAACTCCCACCTATACCACCTCTTCTCAAAAGAGAAAGTAAAGCAAACAACGAAAACTTTACCACGCCCACCACACAAAAATCCATTTCGTCTACTTCAAGCACCACGATGACAGCAAAACCGACTACAAAATTAAGCCCAACAATAATTAAAACAACATTAGCCACAATGGCCATAAAAACATCCGTTAAAAGCACACCACCGACAACTAGGCCTACAACAACTACAAAGCCTACGACTACAACTACTAAGCCTACAACAACAACAACTAAGCTTACAACTACTAAGCCTACAACTACAACAACTAAGCCTACAGCTACAACTACTAAGACTACAACTACAACTACTAAACCAACAACTACAACCACTAGGCCTACAAGTACAAATACTGAACCTACATTGCCCTCAGCTACAACTGAAACCACGTCCACTACAATATCATCAACGACAACTAAAGCAACAACAACAATAACTGAATTAGTAAGCCAATCAACAACACATCACATAACAACTGAAAAAATTAAAGATCCTCCAGTCACGAAAGATCACACCATTACGGAAGATGCAATAATGGAAATTATTGATGACACTGAACAAACAGCTCAGCAAGAAATACCCGAGGCAGCATGTTTACCACTAGAACAGATACCGGAGGTACCAATAACAGGAGAAACAGAAAGCGGCCAACCCGAAAATATAGATGAATTCAATGACAAGATCAAATTCGAAATTTCAAAAATGTATGAGCAATATAAAATAAGTATACAAAAATAGAACACGAAAAAAAACTTGCAAAAGGAATCCACGATTTATATTGTCAACTTTCGACGATAAAGAGAACTCAAGCCGTGATTCTGGCTCAAAGAAACGGAATTCTTTCTGCTTCAGCGCTTGGTTTACCCATTTTTACGAGACTGCAAGGCTTCGGACAAGCGACGACACTTCAACAATGTGAAACAAAGCGGATTTTTATCTCCGTAAAAAAAATCCAAATGTGGATTTCAACCATTTTTTACCTAGGAAGGTAAAAACTGCACAATTGGAGTAGATGGATGGTCTGTACATCCATATTTTGATTGCTTTTCGAAAACTCATTTGGTAAATTTAAATGGGATCCATCACACCTGGGAACATAATCCAACAGACGGAGAATGGGTAAAACAAAAAGCAAACATCCACATGCCGAACTTAGACCTTATCACGGAGTTCGAAGAGTTACACTTGAATGACTTCGATTAGAGTTTGAAGAGCCATCCAGCGCACGAAACAATGGAAATGGAGCAATTGAATATCCTAAACGATTTAGTAGGCCTAATGCAAGAATCGGATTCAAAATCAGTTTCTAACATAGTGATGTCAGAAAAACAGGATAATCAGATAGGTACCATGTTTTCATGGTTCGACACATTGAAAATTCTTATTCTATCTATTATCGGATTCATTGTATTCATCGTATGCCTACGCATATTCATCATTCGCGACCCCTTCACAAGAATCATGGCAAAAATTCGCCAAACTAGACGATTAAGAAGATACCGAATTAATATGGAAGATACACACGAATTAACTTCAATAATCGCAAATTCAAATATTCAACCACCAGAAGAAATAACAGAACAACCATTCACTAGGATGACGGCTCCTACACCTCTTACCATGTAAAGAACCTAACAATCACGCCCAGCTCAACCAAACGCACCGAAACAACGCAGTATTTGCCCTATTATGGAAGAAAACTGGGAATCAGATCAAGCTCGCAAATGCACAGGAAAACACACGACGTGCACTTACGTTGTGGGTTATGGAATGGTATGGAAAGACCTTTGCAGATGCTCAACGGAAGTTGAATCTAAAAACAACATACCCCCCCCCTTCCCCCACCCAAAGAAAAAATTAGAAAAAAAAGTTCTTATTTTTAAGGAACACGGGTGAAAGGGGGATAGAATAAAAGTAGTAAGTGTATTAAAATTTAAAATATGACACAAAAAAAAATTTTTTTCGAGTGAATTGCCTCCACTATACCATTAGTGTTAAAACAGCCACCGAACAATCAGGTGTTAAGTAAAAATGAAAGTTTTCAATGTAGTGAAGAAAAACAACGAAGAAACATTAGTGATGGAACGGGACAGTGAAGACGCAGTGCATTGTGGTGGAGCAACAGATGGTAAAAGGCAACCAGAAATAAACTACAAAGTGATCGAAAGTGACATTGAAACAGAAAGTGAAACACAACAAGAAGGACTTATCGGAGGTTATGGTTTTTATCCACCAACGTTCAAATTCGATCCAAATGCTACACAAAAAACAACTCTACCTAAATGTAGTAACTGTGCCATGAAAATGCACCCAAATTTATCCGCAGCAAGAGCAGATGCCATTTGCAAACGAACAGAAGCCATTACACGATTACATGATAAAGAAATTTTCTTAGAAATGATAGACGCTCCAAGGGAAGAAATAAGAAGATATATCATAAAGAAATTTGGTCCCGCTGCATGGAATTACCACCCGAAGGCAGAATTTCTAAACCAGAAGTTTAACGACAAAACACTACTTCATACAAGCGTGAAAGCGGGAAAACTGGACATGACAGATTTACTGTTAGACTACGGAGCTGACCCAGACATAGAAGAGAATGGCCAGACCATTGCACATAGAGCGGCAGCAGAAAACCACAAGCTCTTAATCAGGATATTTCGATATCACAAATACAAGTTTGCAGCGTATAATAGCCTTGGAGAAACACCACTAATGGTCGCCATCGCCTACGGGCATAAAGATGTGGCTAACTATTTGTGGATAAGCTCCAACGTTGCACAAATGGCAAAGGACAACAGCACCGTCCTACATTATGCTGCAAAACATGGAAATGACAGTCTCGCTAGGGCAGCAAGCGAAAGAAAAATCCACATCAACATCAATCAGACGACTAAACCAGGGAACTATACGGCCCTACACCTAGCCACAATGTATAGTCAGGTTAACATAATAAATATTTTATTGGAACACGGAGCAAATACAGACATAACTGACGTCAAAGGGAATACCCCGCGGGATTACATGTTTGACAGACAAAGGAGAAACGTGTTCAAAGATTGGGACTATATAAGAGCCGCAAGAGAAAAGCTTCTAACAGCGAATAAAATTCCAATTAACTAATTTAAAAACAACAAAATTCAAGATCAAACAAAAGTTTATTACGAAATACTGCAAAACACTACAATGAAGACACTACAGAAACAAAATTGAACTTCCATCATTATCCTAGAAGAACCCTTCAAAATCTTCCAGAAGACATTCGGGTAGAAAAACAGCAGACCGTGAAGTAGGATAAAAAATATCCTCACCTGATTCTAGCCACCATAAAAGCCTAGCGAGATGTTGAGGATAAAGATCTCGGTATCACGCATAGCCAGGATACCGGCTAAAAACAAATAAGGAAAAACATTGATAAAAACTGCCAACAATGATAAAAAACAAGGGAAAACCAACTCACATGTAATAGTAATCGCCGACCCAGACTCGTCGAAAGCCAAAAGCACAAACCTAGGAAGGAGCAATATTGAGTAGGGAAAACAATAATGGTTGCACTATCAACTCTTTATCCTCGGATTGAAATTGAGTGTAAAAACGGAACGGTGATGAAAACAACAACGCTCCCATTAATCCGTCATCAAAATTACCACGTTGGCGTAGCAAGAATGGAAATTAATCAACTTCCATTATGTTTTTTCCCTCTTTCGAATGCCGACACAAAACAAGCTGACACAAACAAGAACGAAGAAAGAAAAACGAAGAACCGACGTAAAAGAGCGTCAAGAAAAAACTTAAAGAAGAAAAGAGAAGAAAAGCAGAAAAAAAATTTTAATCTGTCGTAGCATTCCTATAAAAAAGAAACGTAGACAATCATGTATTAACTAACACTCTTATTAGCCTAAAGGAAATGAATAACGGTAAAGGAAACATATCTTGTATTTTGTGTTTCCAACTATATACACATAGCCCAACAAACAAAGAAAACTGTGAAGGAAAGAAAATAGGTCAAGCTGATGACAGGTGAAAACAAGTTTTCATCTAACTATTGTCACGCCACATGCCGGAAAGAAGTAGGGAGAAGAAGAAATCGGATGACAGAGAGAAAAAATTGGAGGACAAATTTCTTCTTGTCGAAGGGGGGAAGGAATGTAATAGACCACAGCAACCCCTCCCAGCAACAGCAACCCCACCCAGCGAGAAGGTCGTCACGAATGCAACCTTTCACTGAGGCTAACTGTTTATGATAAAAGTAAAAGTTATTGTAAGCCCCTCCCTTCTTAACCTTCAATCTTCGGTATATAAGTGCATGGCTGTAACATCTTATTCAGAGTTTTCTAATGGCAAATACACAGCCTAGAAACCTTTACAATAGTCTTGTCAAACATTGTCACAAGTCTTAAGCATTTCATACAAAGAATTGTTGTCCTTTGCGTTGTCCCAACGTACCGTTATGTTGTTCAAATCGAGATGAATTAACTGCTTGTTTCATTTTTGTTATTCTTACCGTTACATCTTTGTAAACGAGTAAGATTTGTTTACGTTCTTCGTCACTTGTTTGATGAATTGCCGCTTCGACGACGACTAATTTAGCTACCGCTTGAATCTGTGCTTTCATAGAAACATGGAGCTATGAGTGGTCATGTATAACAGGTAAAATAAACGCGACTGCAGCTTTTCATCGTCTCTGGGAATAAACGATAGGTGAAGGGATAAATTTCGCATGAAATGCCGCTTGTCGCACAACGAGGAACATACTTTTTGTGAACCAGAACACCAACTCACAAGCAAGGTTTGCATTAGCCTACCGTGTAATAATAAAACGTCATTTTGAATGTTTACTCGCGTACCCTTTCGCAAACATTAAAGACAATGGGTCTAGTAGGTTTCAGTGAAATAGCAAGTTGAATGTCTTCTTGGATGCTAGTGCAAGAAAGATTAGGCTATAGTAAGTTGAAATTGATTACAGTAGAACACACACCTCCTTTTTCTGTCTCGTAACACTTAAGAAACGAATGAAATGGTGAATGAATGTTGATGTCCCTTTCATCACCCCGGACGGAGCTACAGATAAAGTAACGGGATCAGTCAGGACTGAAAAGCTTGGTCAGTTCGTTTGTCTGCTATTTTAAGTAATCTGCCATAGAGTTCATATAACATAATTTTGATACTATCCTTTTTTGTCTATCGCTTTGTTTATCGCTATACAACACATTCGACGGTAGTCTTTATACAATCCTGGTGTCCTATTTTATTGTGATATATTTCCTATATTTATTTTTTTTTCTTTCCTTTTTTTTGGGGGGGGGGAGTTCCTTCAATCATTTCGATTGAAAAGACAAGTTGTCAACGATCAAATGTATATTTGCACGTATAGGCAAACATTGAGGTTTCCATGTGAATTCCGATTGCATGATGCCCAAATAATCACCAGTGAATCCGACGAGAAATACCATGTACCGTCCAGGTATTAAAATATAACAGGGGAAGTTATTTCAACTCTCTATTCTTCCCACTTTATATATAAATGCAAAAAATATTTAGCGGGCAATTTGTTCTGATAGATATTTTCATTGAGATTGTCAATAGTGAGCGTTCCTGCTGAAGTAGCGAAGTTGCGTGTTCAAAATCCGTTGCGCTACGTTTTGGTTCAGTCGTAACTGGGGAAGAAAGTATCACGTTGACTCACCACAAGGTAATCGTTCTACACTCTCTAAATTTTTTATGGTAGTTTATCAAAGTCTTGGATCCCTTGCGCTTATTCCTGTAACCAGGTGAACTGCATTTTCTCTTTTCTCCTTAAAACTTTATCTTAAATAGCCTAACATTTCTTTTTTTTGTGCGGTTTGCTTTGCTTGCCGTACGGTGCCGAGTTGAAACCACGCACATATTGTCGCACGTAGGATAAGCGCTGCTAGATGTGTCGAAGAAGAGTAGATGGGTTCCCCAATATATTTCAACAATCAAGGATGTTCCAGAGGCAATTTCTGGCGCGATACGCAGACTTGCGTACCAGCCCACGATTGTACTTTTCGCACTCCGTGCGGGGAAATCAATCCGCCGTGCGGAGTTCTAGAATTGGACTACGTTTGCGAAATTTGTCAGTGCCGGGGTTATGAATACGTCAACGATAATAAACGATGCGTTTCCAGTTGGTCAACATGTCCGATCGACACTGCTAAAATCTAAGGTAATCACCAAAACCGTGAACCATCAGTCCCACGACGACTACAACTTCTGTTCACCTTGGTGTGATTGCATCAACGAATATCGCAAACCCACCTGAGGAGATAACGAATCAAAAATCGAAACGCAATTGAATAAGATGGAATTTTGTTGAATGAAAGGGTCCCTGACATTCAATTTCGTACATAAACAAAACGGAAAGGCTTTGCGGCAGTAAACTTTGATTTTGACGAAGACTACATGTACAATCAGCCAGGTGTGGGTTGGCTTGTCAGCAAATAGCTGGGTCGTCTGCAGAGTCGGGCATCGCTCACTGAAACACGAGCGCGCTCTGAGCTTTCCGTTCAGTGCCTCAAAGTGAGCGGATTTTCGCTCTCGCTCTTCACACAAAAAAATCTCTGTCAAAAACTTGTATTTTCTCCTCTTACTCCTCTTAAAAGCGATCACAGTCGGTTATAGGTATTACAATTTCATAATTCCTACACTTTAAAAAAGTTAAAAGATTTCAACTTGCTAGCTATTAGCTAGTTTTTTATGGGCAAAGTTGCCAGTTTCGAAAAGATATTCCATTTTGTTTCAAAAACACAAGTTTGTAAAAATTACTGTCCGATAAATTTGAACGTTTTGGAACAAAAATGAGTCCCGCAGTGCTGAAAAGACGATTTTGGGTGTCGTCTGTACAGTTGCGTACTTTTTCAAAAAAAGGATAGCGCACTAAGTTTGGACCAAATGTTTTTATTGCTGACTGATAGATGGCGTTCGCGTTCGAGCGAGTCGCCCAGCAGGTCTTCGCTCAAGCTCAAGCTCGCGTTTTTTTAAATTGAGCGGCTCGCGCTCGTCGCTCAGTGAAAATCGCGAGCGCACTCCTTTTTCGCTCAAGCTCAGAGCGCGCTCCGCCCGACTCTGGTCGTCTGATAGTGTTTATTCACGAACACTACAAATATAGATGAAAACACTTTATAAATATTGCTAGACTGTCGTCTAGTCAATTTCATCGCAAATAAAAAAAAAATACATATTTACGAGATCATTCCTGATATTTATTATCACAAATATTTAGAAAGATAATGTTGCATCAAAGATCTAATTTCTACGTAGAGTGAATTCCATTTTGTTTGGTAATTCCTGAAAAAAGGGAATCTTTGATGAACATTTTGGTGATCTTCCAAAAAACCTTCCAAATATTCGTAACAATCAGCCCACATAACACAATGCAGTCCGTCGGATGTCCGACAGATTTCGGGGTCGGATGTTGAGTACATGTTTTTTATATCCGCCGGACAGCCCGATATCCGATTTGGATGTTCTATGGATGTAATTTTTTGTGTTTTTGATCGCCCTCAACAGCGCCGTTGGACATTCTAAGGATTTCCGAACGGGCTTTCATTTGGCTATAAATATGACATGTATTGGACCTCCAATCTTGAAAAAACATTAGGCTGTATCTGGATTCGAACTCTGGTCTCCCGCCCCACAGCCGAATATTATTCCCCTGTGCCGATTGCCGTCTGGCACCTTGTACCATGGCAAAAACTTGAGATCTTCTGTAGCCACCTTCTTCCCTCCCTTTCCCATCACCTCGCTTCGGGTCGAGTCCTGAAAGACTGCTTCACCCAACTGGACACTGAGTGTAGGAAGTTCCTAGGCTTTATTTGAAACGTTCCCAATCACGCAACGGTCCCCTTTTTCTGCGCGGACCAGCGGGTTGGGGGCCTAGGAACATGCCGCCTCACTGATGATGCTGATATCTGGACCATCGCCAGGGCTGCTCAACTCCTCACGTGTAGAGATCCTACAGTGAGGAACATATGCCGAGAGCAGCTTCATGATACCATCCGGTGATGGTTCAGAAACGAGCATCCAGGAGTGTTGCCAGTTGGAAAATATCTTTCGGGATCCGTGGATGGGGGGCTCTACAGGCTGAGGTACGCGGAGGCAGAGTCCAATCCTTTGACTCTTGCTCGCCAACGATCTGTCAAACGACTGGGAGTGCGGATTGATGTATCCGGCGACGAAAATCTAAGAATTGTCGCCGATGACGTCTCCGTATGCCAATTCAAGGCAGTCCATGGACTTCAGAACGTAGCTGGGCAGCGCTATACCACGGACCTAATTTCCGACAAGAGCCACCAGGGAGTAGTTGCCACTGGCCTCTCCCTGGAAGACAAGTCGAAAGACATGGCTCGCCTGGTATCCTGCCGTACGCCCCTCTTCTTCCGAGACTGGAGATATCTTCACAGGGCCCGGCTCGACATCCTTCCTCTTCGGGGCACTCGTGGTTTTGCTCACAGGAGCAAGATATGAGTTGCCGCCGATGCGGAAAGGAAAACGAGACGGGGTTTCATGTCCTTAACCACGGTGAAGAAGGTCTCCAGCTCACCAGAAAGAGGCACAACGCCATCCAAGATCTCTTGGAGTCGCTGCTAGTCAAGCAGGGACACAACGTCACGATCAACAATGCCATCCCCGGGCAAACGTTAAGACAGGATGTTGAATTTCGACTATCCGGTTCCCGGGTGATAGTCGACGTCGGAGTCTTCTATGACCAACCAGGGAGTATGGAGAATGCCTACCAGCAGAAAACGATAAATATTCTTCGCATGGGAGGATTCTCTCCCTGGTTGTCGGGTCTCTTGGATCATGGTACCCCAGGAACGACGAAATCCGTTCCATTCTTGGAATCAATGGAAGATCCTGGGGTGCCTTCCGATTCAAGGCCCGATTGGCAGCGATCCAGGGATCAATGGATATGGTGTGTGCCCATTTTCATCATGGTGCACCGAACCCCGAAGCTGAGGATATCCCCCCTCTTCCCGTAGAAACTTCATTCCCAGTACATTAGTAGACTCTTCCCTATTTATTTTATTTATGTATTTTAGTAATTTTTAAAGGCATGCACCCCATACATGTTTATTCCTTTTCCGGAAACCCCTCCATAAATTAACCACTGTGCTAATCTACAGATGTATTACATATCATTTTCGAACAATCTAATCGAATCGTTGTAAAACACTTGAGTTTTTTTCGATAACCAATCACCAACAGGATTTTTAAGAAGTCAAGATGATGTCGAACTTAGGTTAAACCAGAAGTGTATAAATTGCAATTAAACAATTTATGCTAAATATATTTAAATTTTAAACTTCAGCATGATTTATTTAGTTTAAAGTCGTTTTTTATTTTTTGAAATTAAAATCCTATCATAAGTATACTTGCTTTGAATATTATTAAATGCCGAATAATATATATTTTCTGTAAGTTAATTTCCAATGACTTGGTTCCCGTAAGCTAATCGGCAAGCCTGTGCAAACAAACTCACGACTTACATATATTTTTTCATTTTTTGTAATAAAATTAAAAATAAACCATCCAGCAAATAGATAACTATTCCTTTCTTTTTTTAATTTTTCAAATATTAAATGCTGGACTTAAAATAAAAATACGTTCAAGGGAAAAATTTGAACACGGTTAAGTTCTCCCCTTTTGGAAACAAATAAATTTTGACAATTAATAATGAAACTTAGTGATCGGCCCCAATTAGCTCTAATCGAGTTAACCGCCCCGCACCGATAAAGTGCATTCGGGGCTGAATTGAGGTGCCACTTTTTCAACTTGGGCGGTGCGGGGAAAAATTTGAGGTTAACCCGTTGCCCCGACGCAATTTTTAAAAAATGCCGTTCTTTCGGTTTCAGAGTAAAAATCAGGGCAAGCGGGTAGAACGAGCTATTATCGGGGTTGTTATCGGATCGATCGGGTGAAACAGTCAATCGATAATGTTTTTTCCATTGACGAATCAATTGATTGCAATCGGGGTACCTTTCCTGATTAACTACCTCGATTAGACCCCAATTGAATTCGGGGAGAAGAATTTTCCACCCTGAGCCACGCCTCGATGGGCCGAAATGAGAAACCCGATTGGCAAAAAAGCGCCCCGATTGGCTCGAGGCCGATCCTTCAATGAAACAATTGAAAATCTTCTTGGCTGTTGGAAGGAGATCCGTATAATATAATTTTCGCACATCCATTGCACTTCCAAGGCGACTAGCCGACGGACATCCCTGGAACTACCCATTGAGAACATAGATATCTAACGAATGTTCTGCCATGATTCGGACATCCAACGGTAGAAATGTACTATATGGGAGGCATGTCAACCTTGACGTATTCAACCGTTTTGTGTGTATATGATTGTCAGCAATAAATATCGATAAATCCTAAAACAAGGAAACAATCAGGAAACATTACAAATAAATTCATACATGTATAGATATTTTTTGTACCTGATCTAATTCCCTAACACTGATGGAATTCAAATTTAAATCAGTAGCAGATGGTGATTTGAATACCTACAAAGTGAGAATTGGATGTCAGCTTGAAACGTTATGATTTAATTAGTGTACTACATGATAATTTTGACCGACCAATTCATTGTGCCATTCCGTGCTCACTTAAGTGAAGACTAAGTTCTGTTTTAAAAAAATGTGTACATGGCACTCGACAATTCCAGTAAATGAACCATTTCAAGTTCAACGTAATGGCCAATGACTAACCAACTACTGCCTTCAGACAATGTGTATGAAATAACTGATGCCAAGGCAATAAGCAGGATTGTACTTGATAAGCTCAGCAAGGTGGACAATGGAATGCTGTTGAATAGAATCACCAAATCTGGACACTTGGACTGCAATGCCATATTGCTTAATACAAAAAGAAAATTTTTCCATTTTGTAATGGTTAATGACTTACCAACTATTGCCTTCCCAGACAATATGGATGAATTACCTGAATTAAAGGCAATTAATAGGCTTGCAATATGATAGACTAAGCAATATGAACAGTTGAATGCAGTTGGAGAGACTGAGCAACGTGGTCACTCCGTTAAAATATTTTCTCTGACTTAGGAAACCGAGTTAAAAATCGAGCGCTAGATGGACGCGATTACAAAAAAAAAAAAAAAATTGGATGAAAAAAAAATTTTTTTTTTTATCGTGGCGTAACCTGTTGCCATAAAGTTGACGATAAAATGCACCCTAAATGACAAATCAAAGGTGCTTGTCTTCGAAGATGGCAAACTGTTGTCTCAAACTCAATGCTTTGTTTAACCGCTTGAGCCAAATTATGAGGAGATTCCGATTCTCGGGAATAATGTGTACCCCAACTGGACGGGAGTGACAGAGCTGGCGCGCACTTCTAAGTCCAGTGTAACAACGGCAATATTGTCGTGATTCTAATATTGAAAAGGAAAATGATTTGGGGGTTAAGGAAAAATGGGTTTAACGTATAAATCATACACCGGCGTTTGCTGGATTGTACTGCGGATATGCTTAACGACACGGATAACGTTCCGCCATATTGTGTACGGACCGCCTAGAATTTCTTTGTTCATCCGTGTGACAGGTGTGAAAAAGGTTGGCTGAAATGTATTCGAATCAAACCTAAAAGAAACGAGCATCAACCTAAACGATCATAACATTCAAATGGAAATATGCGATGACAGAAATAGTAAATGTATATTACCGTTCAAAGTACGAAGCGGCTGTTAAAACTTTTCTTGGCCCAACTAAAGTACCAGAGCACATAAATGTTTCTTGTCGTAATCGGTTTCTTTGGGTAAAGTTGACCTAATGTTTTCAAATATGGCGTGATCATTACAGCAAAATGAATTAAGAAAAAAAGCATATGCCAGGTGGGGATAAATTCTATTATTGGGAACGCGATAAGCGTTGATTATCTGATCGATTTCGCCAACTTCCTCTTCGCACCATCCATTTAGAAACAGGCCACACAGAACCAACTGTAGGCAAGCAATAATTTAATTTTACTAACACAGTGAAATCATTAGAGTCACTTACTTATCATGAAGAGGTAAATGCTGCGCATGTTGAGAGGGGTCGATACGATCCCGAGCGGACGTTTAATAACGTGTAACACATAATTAAGCTGTTTATGGACAATTTTTTTTTAAATTCCTGCAGATGTTAAACACAGATGCACTTGAAAAAAGGTAACATCTCGCTCATGACCATGTCATCTCTTGCTCAGTGTGTACAAATGGAATACGGAGATTACGGTCTAACCTCACCTTTCTCGTTCCATATTTCAATCATAAACTTCTATTTATCTTATGATTTAAGGTAACTCTATTAAATGAATACCACATTTGATAAGGACAAGAAAGCTACCAGGTGTGAGAATCGCACTCACGTCTCTATTAAGAGACGAAAACTTAAGTCTGGCGACTTATAACCACTCGGCCAAGCTGGTGACTTCAATTATCTTATCTATGAAAAATTAAGAAGTTATTTCCGTTTTACCTACCGGTACCAATCTACACTTGCATACGTTATTGCTAATGTTCTAAGTCTCCTACTAACGTCTCCATCCACCGACTTGTGCCTGGGTTTCTACAATATATACGCACATAAACTTTAATCTTTCTCACCTGAAGAGTTTTCCATGATTCACTGAAGACACCAGCAGTAGTTCAAGTAATGGATCCCAGATAAAGTTCCACATCAATGCATTATGAAATCAAGAAGAGTCAAACAATGACTCATTTTGATTTCATTATGCTTCTGAAGCATGATGAAATTGTGAGAGAAGTGAGAAGTGAGAGAAGAGTCAAACAATGACTCATTTTGATTTCATAATGCTTGGAGATGGAACTTTATCTGGGATCCATCACTTAAACTACTGCTGGTTGTTTTGTTTTTTCCTCATTTTATGAGAATTTTTGTCCCCCTCCTGCACGCCACTAGCCTATAGTATTGATAATTACAAGGGTCATATTATTCTTACCCCACCTTTAATGACGTTGTCAGGTATACATATACCTTGTGGCATTCTTTAAACTCTTTCCTTCCCTTTTTTGCCGCTGGGTATTGCAATAAAAAAAAGCCACGTAACCAGAGAAAAACCGATTATTCCTTAACGATCACACATTTGCTTTTTCACCTTCAATTTTCACTAGTTTGAAGATAAAACAAGATATGTCCTTTAAAGACCATATACGCAATGCCATTAAGATCGGAATTGCAGGATTACCAATAAATGCCAAAATTTTAAGTAATGACGATCCTAGATTGGCTTTAACTTAGATTTTTTCTTCACAACTGAAATAATACCTAGCCAATAAGTGAACACATTAGTGCCAATATCGGCCGCAAGGTGATATGGAGGATTCTTGCAAATTATTAACGGTGTTGATGCGTGATGCCACACTTTAAATCGTGAGTACTAGGTAATAATTCGAAATATAAAATTGTTCGTTAAACTTTTGTTTCTATAAAAAATGAATGATATTCATCACTATTTTCCTGTAATGTTCATTGATAATATTGTGTAAAAGTTTCTCAGAATTTGAATGAAAGCCATTTTTACGGCGGAAAATGTGCGGTTGCGTTGTCAACGTTGTTTGGAGATTCGATTCACGATAGGCTATATTATGTTATGACCGTTTCTATGTGTAGCGACACTTGAAATGACAGGGTATAGCACACTCCCACTGTTGGGATTGCTAGTAACCAAAGGTATGTAAGCAATTACAACTCGAAACGTCAAGCGTTGGTAGTCTATGGGATTGGCCCCCTATTCTAATGTAAGGCTGAATAGAGAGAGGTAAAAGCTATCAGCCGATGTCACGTTGTGGATTGTATAGTACAGCAATATGAACTCCATTCTGGCGTGTCTGGAGGTTATTACTATGGCAAGTCAATCAAGTACTTAGCGAACCATTTTTTCTATTTTCTCAATAAGTAGAAGCTGGCAAAATCGATTCTAACATCTAGTCGGAATATTTGCAAAATAGAAGTGATCTATGATGACCAAGAAAACACTGGTAACATTACAATCAATCTATTCCATTCACAATAATGCACTACAAACCGCTGTGGTACTAATGAAATGCCAATTAAACACGAAGCAGGGTAAAGTAAAAAAGTGACTTTTAGAAAAGCGACCAGAGAACAGCGACGATGGCGCTAGAAAACGCTCCAGCTGTACCACCAGCCAATGCACTGGCGACGTCACCACCGACAATGGAGCCAAAGATCGCCCCAGCCGACGCACTGGTACCGGCTACACCGGAGACACCAGCCAGCGACGTCACAGCACCTTTCTTGGCCAGCTGTACGCAGACACCAACTGCCAATCCCGTAGTTACACCCGCCATCAAACCACTTCCGGCAAATGCGCTTTGAACGGCTGCCATTATTTGACTCACTAAGATAGTCATGTTGTTACTACTGAAAGAAGTTGTGATAAAGAAAGAAATTACTATTGAAAAAAAAATAAACGAATTATTCGTTGGCTGAATTGCTTTTAGAATGGAACTTAAAAAGGAATATTTAGGCGACACGAACAGCGTGAGCCACCAGTTGATTATTGGAGGGCAAAACAAGGTAATTGAGGTCGAACTGCTCGTCCCAAATGTTGATCAGACTTAATTCAGGAAGGTTGAAATTGTTTTTGCTCCCTTGAACGATGACGTGTTTGATGCGCTGATCCTCGAAAATCTCTTTTAGGAGTTTCCCACGTGAAAGCTCGGTCGATTCGTCTCGTAAAACCTGTTTCCAGCAGTCGAATGTGGCATTAAGAGAGCTGGCGTCTTGTTCCCCTCCTAGGAGAACCCAACCGACTGGACCACCTGCAACAAGTGCTGCGGTTCCAGCACCTGTAGAGGATACTACAGCAGCTGACGCGGATCCAATAGCAGCACCCGTAGCAGCTGCTGCCCCAGTTCCACCAGCAGCAGCTCCAGCAAGAGCACCAGCAGCAGCTCCAATTCCAGCTGATCCAGCAACAGCGGAGGTAGCTGTGGTTGCTCCAGCTATTGCTGCTGAAGTAAGTCCTGCCCCGTTTGCGAGTCCAGCGAGTGCTGGGGCAGTCACTGTGGCAGCTGCTCCTCCAGTCACTATAGTTGAAACCACTCCTACTGCCAAAACAGTCATACTTTCCTTTATTTATAAAAATGTATTAGTGGCTCCACAGCGTTGATTGATGGGAATTTTTATATCATTTAATACCACTACCCTGACTATACCTTTTTAAAAACCCGCCTACAACGCCGAACCATTTTTTGAATCTTTTTAAGCAAACATCTTTTATTATGGCGTCGGGGCAATCAGCGCAACCCCTGATCTTTGACCCGCCCCGCTATGTTTGAAGAAATAGTCCCACGATTGAGATGATAACCCTGATATCCTCTCTGGGGAAAAGGTACTCTATTCGCAACAAATTGTCGAAGCTATTAAACTTTTTTTGTCGAAAGCCTAAAACAAACTTGGCTCGATATCATAAATTAAATAAAACGAAATAATTTGTCTTTACTCCGTTCGATTTCTCATGGTTTATCCGATGCTTAAAAGTAGGAAAAGCTGGAAATGGAAATAGAGCAAATGGAGAACGTGTGCCCTCACTGATTTATGAATGCAGTTTCCTGCTCGTTTGTTTGCCGGCCATGTTTGTTTCAAGCTTGTTTTCCCCCCTGTGCATTTCTTATGGGATTACAAGGATGTTGCGATATAAAAATTAAGGATAATTTTCAAACTACATATTTATAATAATCATCTCTATAGAGCAAGAGCGAAGCGCGTACCCCCATTGTTTTACGAGCGCACCTTGGTGTTTTAAGATAGCTTTTGCGGCTGGAAGCCATGTTTGATTCGAGATACAAACAAGGCCGCCAGCCGCAATTTCTCTCTTAAAATAGTAAGGTGCGTTCGTAAAACAGTAGGAAGTCGCGCTTCGCTCTTCCTCTATTGAAGCAGAGTAATAGAATACTGGTGTAGCCACGGCCATGTTAACTCCCCCTCTCGGATTTTTTCCCAAAAGTTGTTGCCAATTTCGCATATCGATTGTGAGAAAATGAGGCAAGATATCGATTTAAGTGTCCCATAACCGTAACTGCCACCTATGAATTGAGTTTTAAGGGTTGTTATTGTTATAACAACCCATATGTTTATACATACATTTTTTCACACTAATTAATTAAGCCACTTTTTGTTTACTTTCTGAAGTACAGACGACGAAAATGAGCGAAAACATAGCGAAAACGTAATACATCACAAGTTCACAACACAGCCGCTGTGGCGCTTTCGTTATGGCACAGAAAGACTTTCAGGCCAAAAAGGCAACGGGAGGGCCCGCCATAAGAGTGGCTACACCAGTATTCTATTACTCTGATTGAAGGGTAACTACTAACTAGGGATCGCCCCCAATTAGTCATAATCGGGTTAACCGCCTCGCCCCGTGAAAATGCAATCGGGGCTGAATCGGGGTTCCATTTCGTCAGCCAGGGCGGGGCGGGGCAAAAATCGAGGTTAATCCGCTTGCCTCAACGCCATTTGCAAAAATGGCGCCTGAATTTAAACTATGAATTTGGGTCGGGTTTTTATCGGGGCAACCGGGGCGAACTCCCCAATTTTCATCATAATAATCGATTTCGACTCGATCGATTATGTTTTTAAGTCGATCGATTGATTGCAATCGGGGTTGCAGTCCCGATTAGGCACCCTGATTCAACCCCTATTTAGATCAGGGTTCAAAAATTTTCACCCGAGCCCGAACGCCCCGCCCCGGGCCCCGAATTTCGAAACCCGATTGGCAAAATGCACCCCGATTAGGGTCGGGTTCGATCCCTAAGGGTAACATAGTTGGCTACATTTCAATAAAAAACTTACATTAATCTAATATGTACATGTTCGATAAATATTAGTCAAAATCTCTATATTTATGTTTTCGGTCTCGGCCTAGAGGAGAGTGGGGTCACAGGGCAATGAAACAAAAATTGTTTCTCGCGCTGTATCAGAGGAATTTTCTTGAAAAAGTTATGGTTAATAGAATGACGGGATTTACAAGTTTACGAGTTTTTTTATTAAAAATTTTTTAAGGAATCTGAAAAAAATTTTTTTTTGTACTCCGTCTGTTAATTTAGCTTTTTTATTTTTTTTTGTTTTGAACCCTAAAATGGTACACTTTAATAACAAAATTAGTTTTAAACGATTTGCAATTCATTTTTCTATAACTTAATGGCATTTAATTTTTTCCTGTATTCTTAAATAATTTTTAATAATTAAATGTAACGATGATCCTATTGTGGGGCAATTGAAACCCTTTGTTAATATTTCGTGTCCGCGAGTGGGTACATTTTTTCCTAAGTAGAGGAGAGTGGGGCCAATTGAAACGATTTTTGCATTTTCGGTCCCCCTGACTAAAATACTGATTGAATTCAACCAAAAATTTTATAGTTGTGTAGCAAATTATCTTAGCTACACAAAATTTTTGTTTTGTGGAGTTACACAGATATTACTAGCTGTAACCTGTAAAAAACTAGAGACAACTCAGAAAAATAACGCAAAAATGTCGGGGCAATTGAAACACGTCGTCGGGGTAATAGCAACATGGGTTTCCCCATAAGCGAGCTACCCGAACAGTGTTGCTGGTTTGAAGAAAAGGAGTCCCGATTTCGCGCGCATTCACGGAAATGCTAAACACAGGGGTGTTTCAATTGCCCCTCGCATGGGTCTTCGCTAAATTAATTATTTTATGTAATTGAATAAGCAATTATTTGAAAACAAATGCAACAAACTTGTAGAAAAATGAACGCAGATTAATTTAGTACTATTTAAAATAATTGTTTTTAACTTTTAGGGGGTAAAATTGAAAAAAATAAAACGATACAAATTATCAAGCGGAAGTCAAAATTTAATTTTATTGAGATAACTAAAAAACTATGAGAGCTACTAATTTAAAATTTTTTCTTAAAATCAACACCCAATTTTTTTCAAATCTCTACCTGTCATACGTCGAGAGCCAGATTTTTTGTTTCAATTGCCCCACGTTTCAATTTGCCCCACTCTCCCCTATTTGATGTAATTCATTTCAACAAATGTAAATCATCCTATTAACAAAACTATAATACTTGCATTAGCTGTTTGGGATTTATTTGAAAAAGCATGTAGCTTAATGGGTGTTTTTTCTTAAATTTAATTATTTAAGTAATTTAGACTTAAGTACGATATACCATAAGCATATGTAAAAAATCTATAAATTGCATTGTACCTTGTGGTAAAATTTGATCACACTAGCAGTTGTGGCTGCTGAGATATCGTGATTTAGATTTTCTGTCGGTATAAAGAAGCTTCTTTATGGGAAAACCCACGTTGCAATTGCCTCGACACACGTTTCAATAGCCCTGCTACCATGGCAATTCAAACACAAAAAGTCGCCTTAGTTTTTTTACAATTTATTACAATTAAAATTAATTTTGTCTCATTAAAAAAAATACTGTTTAATAGCTGAGATAGTAGGCTACAATCCTGTATAATTTTTATGTTAAAATTTTTAGCTTTGTGTTCAAGAGATACAAAAAACCAAAAAGTGTCTCAACTGACCCCACTCTCCCCTACATATGTCTGGCCTACTACCAGTAGCAGTAGGTCCCGGCGCAAGAATGCCACTTAACAAAGAAAAAAAATTAAAGGAAAGTACGGGAATTACGGGAATTTACGTTCTTTGTGGAAATAACGAGAAGTACAAAAATTTAAGGAATTTAGGGAAATCATGGCTATAGAAAAAATGGCAAAAGAAAACAATTTCTCGAGGATCACTCTGGATTAGAGACGGCAAGCAAAAGATAGAAATTTGAAAGTTTGCTAAATGCAACTTACCTTTGTTACGGTCTCGAACAAATTCAGACTATGAATGAATGGGTCGAAAATTTCGATTGAATACCTCACTTCTTTTTTATACGTACCAAATTCAAAGGCGAGCTGGGTTAATAAAGTACAAAGGCTTGTTGATAAATGATAAGCTATCAGTAAGTTTTCTTCCAGTAAACAGCAACAAAAAAACCTTGACTCATCAATAAGCTAGCCTATAGGTTATACATTTATACAGCGCCCACGTAAATTGCAACACAAACTCACCCGAGAACGGATGGATATCTTTTCTGTAATATTTTTAAAATTTCGATCTATTTCCTAACGATTTAGCGATTGTAATCGATTGAAAAATAAAAAACTCTAATATTTGATTATAATCGACTAAATCGTTGAAAATTGATAAATCGTTTAGCATTGCTTGTGCACTAACTAAAAACGAAAATTTTTTTATGCTTAATGATCAATGTGTTTATTTGTTCTGAAAGTAATCGGATGCTGCTACTACAAAATTACAAAAAAGGGGGGCAAAAAAAGCATTTTTTTAGGGAGGACTAGGCGTAAAATAAAAAATTGAAATAATTCATAGGAATTAAAAAAAGGGGGAAAAAATTAATATACATAAATATAGGTGATAAAATAAAAATTACACGTGAAAAACCCCGGTGTGTGAACCATTGGTTCAGTAGGGAAAACAGAAAAACATACAAAACCATTGCCTATAACGATCTGCGTGCCACCATCGGTAGGGCCGAGCATGTCCACCCCCACTGCCTCTCAGCCTTATGGCGCCCATCGCGGTCTTTTACTTCGTAGTCTGTGATATGGGTTTCTAGTAAATGGTTATCCAATAAAAGGTGCATTGGGCTGTGAAAACATTGCCGTGTAACGGTCTAGTTAGAGTTTCTTTATAGTCAAACAACCATTGATTTGATTTCTCAGAACGAAACTTGCTCTTTCATTCTTTGGACGAGATTTCGCTAATAAATTCGATAAGTTGACGTGTAAATGACAGTCAGGTTGGCCGAATGGTTAAGGCGCCAGATTAAGTTCTGGTCTTTGTATAGATACGTTAGTTCGATCCTCACACATTTAATGTATCTAAATGGATAATATTATTTAAATATATGTCTCAAGTATTTAACCCAACTTTATGCTACCACAACCAGGATGCATAACGCAGAGATAACAATATGATCCCCTGAAAATGTTTAACAAGAGAACAAAAAGTGAATCTAAACGAAAATCTTGATTGTGGTGGACAATAACGATGGAAGGGAAAATATTACTGTAGACTACTACAGCGTTGTCGACTAATCTCGTCAAAATGACAGGCGGTTCGGGTGGAAAGAGTGCTGACAGAAGTTGGCTGATTGCAGTATTCTTGGTGAAAAAATTTCAGGAGGCAAAAAATAAAATAATTTTTTTCCGTATCTAGCCAGTTGCTCAATGGAAATTTTGTTTAACTGTTGGCGTAGAACTGAGTAACCCAGAAGACTATCAAACTGCATTTCTATTGGTTCTATCCAATTATATGATGGTTTAACAGGATTTACCGATTGTCATGTAATGCAATGCTTTTTACTTTCATTTCTTGCTTCAGCGGGATAAGCAACGTGATTGTACGAGAGTGGTTAGCCAACATGCTCAAGCCAAACGCGTGAGAAAGTTGTTCAGAAACCACGCGCCACTTTCATTACATTGCAACATGTTTAAGTTTAAAATGCTGCTGTCCAATATGTGTAAATCATAATTTAAACCTGTTCGATTGCCCAAGTGTCAGAGCGTTTCAATATTGTTCAAATCACAGATGATTCCAAATAGTGGTAAGATTAAGTTTACAGTTTAAATTTTGTAGTAGCAGCATCCGACTACTTTCAGAACAAATAAACACATTGATCATTAAGCATAAAAAAATTTTCGTTTTTAGTTAGTGCACAAGCAATGCTAAACGATTTATCAATTTTCAACGATTTAGTCGATTATAATCAAATATTAGAGTTTTTTATTTTTCAATCGATTACAATCGCTAAATCGTTAGGAAATAGATCGAAATTTTAAAAATATTACAGAAAAGATATCCATCCGTTCTCGGGTGAGTTTGTGTTGCAATTTACGTGGGCGCTGTATAAATGTATAACCTATAGGCTAGCTTATTGATGAGTCAAGGATTTTTGTTGCTGTTTACTGGAAGAAAACTTACTGATAGCTTATCATTTATCAACAAGCCTTTGTACTTTATTAACCCAGCTCGCCTTTGAATTTGGTACGTATAAAAAAGAAGTGAGGTATTAAATCGAAATTTTCGACCCATTCATTTATAGTCTGAATTTGTTCGAGACCGTAACAAAGGTAAGTTGCATTTAGCAAACTTTCAAATTTCTATCTTTTGCTTGCCGTCTCTAATCCAGAGTGATCCTCGAGAAATTGTTTTCTTTTTGCCATTTTTTCTATAGCCATGATTTCCCTAAATTCCTTAAATTTTTGTACTTCTCGTTATTTCCACAAAGAACGTAAATTCCCGTAATTCCCGTACTTTCCTTTAATTTTTTTTCTTTGTTAAGTGGCATTCTTGCGCCGGGACCTACTGCTACTGGTAGTAGGCCAGACATATGTAGGGGAGAGTGGAGTCAGTTGAGACACTTTTTGGTTTTTTGTATCTCTTGAACACAAAGCTAAAAATTTTAACATAAAAATTATACAGGATTGTAGCCTACTATCTCAGCTATTAAACAGTATTTTTTTTAATGAGACAAAATTAAGTTTAATTGTAATAAATTGTAAAAAACTAAGGCGACTTTTTGTGTTTGAATTGCCATGGTAGCAGGGCTATTGAAACGTGTGTCGAGGCAATTGCAACGTGGGTTTTCCCATAAAGAAGCTTCTTTATACCGACAGAAAATCTAAATCACGATATCTCAGCAGCCACAACTGCTAGTGTGATCAAATTTTACCACAAGGTACAATGCAATTTATAGATTTTTTACATATGCTTATGGTATATGGTACTTAAGTTTAAATTACTTAAATAATTAAATTTAAGAAAAAACTCCCATTAAGCTACATGCTTTTTCAAATAAATCCCAAACAGCTAATGCAAGTATTATAGTTTTGTTAATAGGATGATTTACATTTGTTGAAATGAATTACATCAAATAGGGGAGAGTGGGGCAAATTCAAACGTGGGGCAATTGAAACAAAAAATCTGGCTCTCGACGTATGACAGGTAGAGATTTGAAAAAAATTGGGTGTTGATTTTAAGAAAAAATTTTAAATTAGTAGCTCTCATAGTTTTTTAGTTATCTCAATAAAATTAAATTTTGACTTCCGCTTGATAATTTGTATCGTTTTATTTTTTCAATTTTACCCCCTAAAAGTTAAAAACAATTATTTTAAATAGTACTAAATTAATCTGCGTTCATTTTTCTACAAGTTTGTTGCATTTGTTTTCAAATAATTGCTTATTCAATTACATAAAATAATTAATTTAGCGAAAACCCATGCGAGGGGCAATTGAAACACCCCTGTGTTTAGCATTTCCGTGAATGCGCGCGAAATCGGGACTCCTTTTCTTCAAACCAGCAACACTGTTCGGGTAGCTCGCTTATGGGGAAACCCATGTTGCTATTACCCCGACGACGTGTTTCAATTGCCCCGACATTTTTGCGTTATTTTTCTGAGTTGTTGCTAGTTTTTTACAGGTTACAGCTAGTAATATCTGTGTAACTCCACAAAAAAAAATTTTGTGTAGCTAAGATAATTTGCTACACAACTATAAAATTTTTGGTTGAATTCAATCAGTATTTTAGTCAGGGGGGCCGAAAATGCAAAAATCGTTTCAATTGGCCCCACTCTCCTCTACTTGCGAAAAATGTACCCACTCGCGGACACGAAATATTAACAAAGGGTTTCAATTGCCCCACAATAGGATCATCGTTACATTTAATTATTAAAAATTATTTAAGAATACAGGAAAAAATTAAATGCCATTAAGTTATAGAAAAATGAATTGCAAATCGTTTAAAACTAATTTTGTTATTAAAGTGTACCATTTTAGGGTTCAAAACAAAAAAAAAATAAAAAAGCTAAATTAACAGAGGGAGTACAAAAAATTTTTTTTCAGATTCCTTAAAAAATTTTTAATAAAAAAACTCGTAAACTTGTAAACCCCGTCATTCTATTAACCATAACTTTTTCAAGAAAATTCCTCTGATACAGCGCGAGAAACAATTTTTGTTTCATTGCCCTGTGACCCCACTCTCCTCTAGGCCGAGACCGAAAACATAAATATAGAGATTTTGACTAATATTTATCGAACATGTACATATTAGATTAATGTAAGTTTTTTATTGAAATGTAGCCAACTATGTTACCCTTAGGGATCGAACCCGACCCTAATCGGGGTGCATTTTGCCAATCGGGTTTCGAAATTCGGGGCCCGGGGCGGGGCGTTCGGGCTCGGAGTGAAAATTTTTGAACCCTGATCTAAATCGGGGTTGAATCAGGGTGCCTAATCGGGACTGCAACCCCGATTGCAATCAATCGATCGACTTAAAAACATAATCGATCGAGTCGAAATCGATTATTATGATGAAAATTGGGGAGTTCGCCCCGGTTGCCCCGATAAAAACCCGACCCAAATTCATAGTTTAAATTCAGGCGCCATTTTTGCAAATGGCGTTGAGGCAAGCGGATTAACCTCGATTTTTGCCCCGCCCCGCCCTGGCTGACGAAATGGAACCCCGATTCAGCCCCGATTGCATTTTCACGGGGCGAGGCGGTTAACCCGATTATGACTAATTGGGGGCGATCCCTAGTTAGTAGTTACCCTTCAATCAGAGTAATAGAATACTGGTGTAGCCACTCTTATGGCGGGCCCTCCCGTTGCCTTTTTGGCCTGAAAGTCTTTCTGTGCCATAACGAAAGCGCCACAGCGGCTGTGTTGTGAACTTGTGATGTATTACGTTTTCGCTATGTTTTCGCTCATTTTCGTCGTCTGTACTTCAGAAAGTAAACAAAAAGTGGCTTAATTAATTAGTGTGAAAAAATGTATGTATAAATATATGGGTTGTTATAACAATAACAACCCTTAAAACTCAATTCATAGGTGGCAGTTACGGTTATGGGACACTTAAATCGATATCTTGCCTCATTTTCTCACAATCGATATGCGAAATTGGCAACAACTTTTGGGAAAAAATCCGAGAGGGGGAGTTAACATGGCCGTGTCTACACCAGTATTCTATTACTCTGCTTCAATAGAGGAAGAGCGAAGCGCGACTTCCTACTCTTTTACGAACGCACCTTACTATTTTAAGAGAGAAATTGCGGCTGGCGGCCTTGTTTGTATCTCGAATCAAACATGGTTTCCAGCCGCAAAACCTATCTTAATACACCAAGGTGCGCTCGTAAAACAATGGGAGTACGCGCTTCGCTCTTGCTCTATAGAGATGATTATTAAAAATATGTAGTTTGAAAATTATCCTTAATTTTTACATCGCAACATCCTTGTAATCCCATAAGAAATGCACAGGGGGGAAAACACGCTTGAAACAAACATGGCCGGCAAACAAACGAGCAGGAAACTGCATTCATAAATCAGTGAGGGCACACGTTCTCCATTTGCTCTATTTCCATTTCCAGCTTTTCCTACTTTTAAGCATCGGATAAACCATGAGAAATCGAACGGAGTAAAGACAAATTATTTCGTTTTATTTAATTTATGATATCGAGCCAAGTTTGTTTTAGGCTTTCGACAAAAAAAGTTTAATAGCTTCGACAATTTGTTGCGAATAGAGTACCTTTTCCCCAGAGAGGATATCAGGGTTATCATCTCAATCGTGGGACTATTTCTTCAAACATAGCGGGGCGGGTCAAAGATCAGGGGTTGCGCTGATTGCCCCGACGCCATAATAAAAGATGTTTGCTTAAAAAGATTCAAAAAATGGTTCGGCGTTGTAGGCGGGTTTTTAAAAAGGTATAGTCAGGGTAGTGGTATTAAATGATATAAAAATTCCCATCAATCAACGCTGTGGCGCCACTAATACATTTTTATATATAAAGGAAAGTATGACTGTTTTGGGAGTAGGAGTGGTAGCAACTATAGTGACTGGAGGAGCAGCTGCCACAGTGACTGCCCCAGCACTCGCTGGACTCGCACCAGGGACAGGACTTGCTACAGCAGTAATGGCTGGAACAACCACAGCTTCCTCCGCTGTTGCTGGATCAGCTGGAATTGGAGCTACTGTTGGTGCTATTACTGGAGCTGCTGCTGGTGGAACTGGGGCAGCAGCTGCTACGGGTGCTGCTATTGGATCCGCGTCATCTGCTGCAGTAACATCTACAGGTGCATTTTTTGCAGCTGGTCCAGTCGGTTGGGTTGTCCTAGGAGGTGAACAAGACGCCAGCTCTTTTAATGCCACATTCGACTGCTGGAAACAGGTTTTACGAGACGAATCGACCGAACTTTCACGTGGGAAACTCCTAAAAGAGATTTTCGAGGATCAGCGCATCAAACAAGTCATCGTTCAAGGGAGCAAAAACAATTTCAACCTTCCTGAATTAAGTCTGATCAACATTTGGGACGAGCAGTTCGACCTCAAATACCTTGTTTTGCCCTCCAATAATCAACTGGTGGCTCACGCTGTTCGTGTCGCCTAAATATTCCTTCTTAAAGTTCCATTCTAAAAGCAATTCAGCCAACGAATAATTCGTTTATTTTTTTTTTCAATAGTAATTTCTTTCTTTATCACAACTTCTTTCAGTAGTAACAACATGACTATCTTAGTGAGTAAAATAATGGCAGCCGTTCAAAGCACATTTGCCGGAAGTGGTTTGATGGCGGGTGTAACTACGGGATTGGCAGTTGGTGTCTGCGTACAGCTGGCCAAGAAAGGTGCTGTGACGTCGCTGGCTGGTGTCGCCGGTGTAGCCGGTGCCAGTGCGTCGGCTGGGTCGATCTTTGGCTCCATTGTCGGTGGTGACGTCGCCAGTGCATTGGCTGGCGGTACAGCTGGAGCGTTTTCTAGCGCCATCGTCGCTGTTCTCTGGTCGCATTTCTAAAAGAAACTTTTTTACTTTACCCTGCTTCGTGTTTAATTGGCATTTCATTATTACCACGGCGTTTTGTGATGCATTATTGTGAATGGAATAGATTGATTGTAATGTTACCAGTGTTTTCTTGGTCATCATAGATCACTCCTATTTTGCAAATATTACGACTAGATGTTAGAATCGGTTTTGCCAGCTTCCACTTATTGAGAAAATAGAAAAAATGGTTCGCTAAGCACTTGATTGACTTGCCATAGTAATAACCTCCAGACATGCCAGAATGGAGTTCATATTGCTGTACTATACAATCCACAACGTGACATCAGCTGATAGCTCTTACCTCTCTCTATTCAGCCATGCATTAAATAGTGGGCCAATCCCATAGACTTCCAAAGCTTGACGTTTCGAGTTGTAATTGCTTACAGACTTTTGGTTACTAGCAATCCCAACAGTGGGAGTGTGCTAAACCCTGTCATTTCAAGTGCCGCTACACATAGAAATGGTCATAACATAATATATAGCCTATCGTGAATCGAATCTCCAAACAACGTTGACAACGCAACCGCACATTTTCCGCCGTAAAAATGGCTTTCATTCAAATTCTTAGAAACTTTTACCCAATATTATCAATGAATATTACAGGGAAAATAGTGATGAATATAATTCATTTTCTATAGAAACAAAAATTTAACGAACTATTTTATATTTCGAATTATTACCTAGTAGGCCTACTCACGATTTAAAGGGTGGCATCACGCATCAACACCGTTAATAATTTGCAAGAATTCTCCATATCACCTTGCGGCCGATATTGGCACTAATGTGTTCACTTATTGGCTAGGTATTATTCCAGTTGTGAAGGGAAAAATATAAGTGAAAGCCAATCTAGGATCGTCATTAGTTAAAATTTTGGCATTTATTGGTAATCCTGCAATTCTGATCTTGATGGCATTGCGTATATGGTCTTTAAAGGACATATCTTGTTTTATCTTCAAACTAGTGAAAATTGAAGGCGAAAAAGGAAATGTCTGATTGTTAAGGAATAGTCTGTTTTTCTCTGGTTACGTGGCTTTTTTTATTGCAATACCCAGCGGCAAAAAAGGGAAGGAAAGAGTTAAAAGAAGGTCACAAGGTATATGTATACCTGACAACGTCATTAAAGGTGGGATAAGAATAATATGACCCTTGTAATTATCAATGCCATAGGCTAGTGGCGTGCAGGAGGGGGACAAAAATTGTCATAAAATGAGAACAAAACAAAACAACCAGCAGTAGTTCAAGTGATGGATCCCAGATAAAGTTCCATCTCCAAGCATTATGAAATCAAAATGAGTCATTGTTTGACTCTTCTCTCACTTCTCACTTCTCTCACAATTTCATTATGCTTCAGAAGCATAATGAAATCAAAATGAGTCATTGTTTGACTGTTCTTGATTTCATAATGCTTGGATGTGGAACTTTATCTGGGATCCATTACTTGAACTTCTGCTGGTGTCTACAGTGAATCATGAAAAACTCTTCAGGTAAAAAGATTAAAGTTTATGTGCGTATATATTGTAGAAACCCAGGCACAAGACGGTGGATGGAGACGTTAGTAGGAGACTTAGAACATTAGCAATAACGTATGCAAGTGTAGATTGGTACCGGTAGGTAAAACGGAAATAACTTCTTAATTTTTCATAGATAAGATAATTGAAGTCACCAGCTTGGCCAAGTGGTTAGGTCGCGAGACTTAAGTTTTCGTCTCTCTATAGAGACGTGAGTGCGATTCTCACACCTGGTAGCTTTCTTGTCCTTATTCATACGTGGTATTCATTTAATAGAGTTGCCTTAAATCATAAGATAAATAGAAGTTTATGATTGAAATATGGAACGAGAAAGGTGAGGTTGTTATCTCCGTATTCCATTTGTACACACTGAGCAAGAGATGACATGGTCATGAGCGAGATGTTACCTTTTTTCAAGCGCATCTGTGTTTAACATCTGCAGGAATAAAAAGCCGGTGTATGATTTATACGTTAAACCCATTTTCCTTAACCCCCAAATCATTTGCCTTTTCAATATTAGAATCACGACAATATTGCCGTTGTTACACTGGACTTAGAAGTGCTCGCCAGCTCTGTCACTCCCGTCCAGTTGGGGTACACATTATTCCCGAGAATCGGAATTGATCAGTTGGTCACCGTCGGCTGGGGCAACTCAGGTGACACATTTTTCTTTTATTAAAACATAAAATAAAAGCTAAAAGATAAATTTTTCCAATAGCAACTACGGTATCGACCCCGGATTCTTATGACACGAAAGTCTTATTCACACCTAACGTATCAACTGTAACTTAACTCATGAAGGGGTTAATCGAAATGTCTCCTCATAAAGTCATAATTTGGCTCAAGCGGATAAACAATGCATTGAGTTTGAGAAACCAGTTTGCCATCTTCGAAGACAAGCACCTTTGATTTGTCATTTAGGGTGCATTTTATCGTCAACTTTATGGCAACAGGTTACGCCACGATAAAAAAAATAATTTTTTTCACTCAACCTTTTTTTTTTTTTGTAATTGCTTCCTATCTAGCGCTCGATTTTTAACTCGGTTTCCTAAGTCAGAGAAAATATTTTAACGGAGTGTCCACGTTGCTCAGTCTCTCCAACTGCATTCAACTGTTCATATTGCTTAGTCTATCATATTGCA
This sequence comes from Daphnia magna, assembly GCF_020631705.1. Lineage (NCBI taxonomy): Eukaryota > Metazoa > Arthropoda > Branchiopoda > Diplostraca > Daphniidae > Daphnia > Daphnia magna. The sequence goes on along the minus strand of NW_025533148.1, from coordinate 3,108 downwards.
AGCCTATTAATTGCCTTTAATTCAGGTAATTCATCCACATTGTCTGGGAAGGCGGTAGTTGGTAAGTCATTGGCCATTACAAAATGGAAAAATTTTCTTTTTGTATTATGCAATATGGCATTGCAGTCCAAGTGTCCAGATTTGGTGATTCTATCCAACAGCATTCCATTGTCCACCTTGCTGAGCTTATCAAGTACAATCCTGCTTATTGCCTTGGCATCAGTTATTTCATACACATTGTCTGAAGGCAGTAGTTGGTTAGTCATTGGCCATTACGTTGAACTTGAAATGGTTCATTGGAATTATTGAGTGGCATGGACCAATTTTTTTTTGTATTACGCAGTGTGGCATTGCAGTCCAAGTGTCCATATTTGCTGAGCCTATCCGACAGCATTCCGGTGTCCACCTTGCTGAACCTATCCAACAGCATTCAAGTGTTCACCAAAGCACTCGATCGACGTCAAAAAGATCTCATAAACAATATTCAACGAGAAAATGTAATTCCAGAACAAGCACACGAAATAGATCGACGTCAAGGACAAGTTCTCATGTGTATCGTTCTGCAATGCAACCGTACTCTAGGAAAACATCACGAAGCAGAGAAACTTTAAGAAGCTATCACAAAAATGGTTCCTCAAGAACATCTAGATAAAAAAATCGCTACTTTAGTACTCGATCACCATCAAGAAGTTCTCTTAAAAATGGTTCACTGAGAAACTCCAGAAACAACTCAAGGAGAAGATCGACGTCAAGGTCAAGTTCTGACATGTCTGCTTCCATAAGACCATGGTATTGTAGGGAAAGATCATGAACATCGGGAGAACATCTAAGTCGAGAAAACGCTACACAAGTGTGAAGAAGTGAGAATACAATCTGTATTGGATTCCGGGAGAGTAGACACGACCATTACATAAGAAGGGCGAAAGGGAACTCCCCACGCGAGGGCTCCTCCGTTGGGCACCTCAGGCTTGGGGGGATGGGTGCCGTGTTGCCAGATGTGGTGTAATCACACGCCCCTTTCAACGAGCAAAAAAGAGTTAGGTGAAGTGTTTTTTGCTCACACAGTACATATAAAACAGTACAGTAGGGTAAATGAAAAGAGTAGTTGGGGCAATCATGACACAGTAGGGAAATGCAGTTGACACAAAGTGAGACGGCATAAAAAAAACAAATCAAATCACTGTGTCCAATTATTAGGGAAATGAACTCGCTTAGGTTGGCGGGCACGCGCGGATCGGCGAAGCGGCGGCGGCGATTCCGGTGGCGGAATCGGCTCCGCCTGGTCCTGCTGGGTTGGCCCTGGGTGGGGTAACACAGTACCAATCGGAAGACTGGCGGATGCTGGGAATATTGGGACACGAAGGCGGAGAAATCGCCGATTGCGTCGAAATACACGCCAGCTTGGGTTTGGATCAAGTAGTCGCGGTGTTTACAGACTTCGACAATAACACCGGACGTGTCCCATAGCTTGCTGTCCGGGTTTTGAATGAGGACGTGATTTCCGACCACAAACGGAATAAGTGGCCGCGTCTTTTTATTGTAGTGAGCGATTTGAAGCTCTTTTGATCGTCGGGCCCGTTTTTTAAAAACGTTGGCCGCTTTCTGCCACTCGGGGGCAAAAGAGCGGCGATGGGCTGGCAGGCAATCGCGGACGGGGCGATTAAAAATCAATTGTGCGGGTGATGCTCCTCCAGATCGTGGCGCGTGGTGGAAAAGCAAAATGCTTTTGTCAAAATTGGCAGCTTTAAATGCGCCAGATGTCCAGGAGCCATGGATGAGAGATTTCATCGTGATGATTTCCGACTCGGCGCGACCATTAGACTGCGGCATAATGGGGCGATGAGGTGAAGGCCGTTATCCCCCAATCGGCCAGGAATGACCGGAATTCCACACTCCAAATTGAGGGTCGTTGTCGGACCAAAATGTCAGTGGCGCACCCACGTTCGAAAAAAACTTTCGGATATGTTCGACCATTTGTCGGGCCGTTATGCTTTTGTCACGGAATGCGACCACACGAGGCCAGCCACCGAAACTGTCGACGAGGACAAGAAAATGTCGGCCGTTGATTTCGCCGAGATTGGCATGGATCTGTTCAAACGGGCGGGTGGGCGTTGGCCGTGACTTGAATGGTTCCGGTGGGAGGGACGGAAAATGCAACAGTTTTTGGTGGCGTTGATGATATCATTATCAATATTCGACCAGTAGACGGACATGCGAGCGCGTCGACGAGTTATTGTCGCGCCTTGGTGCATCTGCACTAAGTCCCGTAAAATGTCGGCACGAACCGATTGCGGATCAAAACCCTGGGTCCGACGACAATCATGTCATCGGACTCGTTGATGGCTAAACGTTCCTTACACGTTCCAGTACGGACGTAAATAAAGGTCCAAATTACACTTGTCATTTGGGGAATCCGGTGACGATTTGGCTCCTGAGTTTCCTCATAACGGGGGGTCGACTGCTGCCGCCCGCTTGATTTTTTCCAACACCGGATCGATGGAGGCGTCTTCTGTTGGGACGTCCAGCCCGGTGAGGCTCAGTAGAGCGATTTTTGCCGAGAACGAGGGCAGACCTTCACCGAGTTCGTCACCAGCGGTTGCTTGATCGACGGGTGCCCGCGGCAGGGCGTCGGCGTCCATGTTTTGTTTGCCGGGGAGGCCCATCGAGCGACAAATGAATAGCGCTGCATTTTGAGGCGCAAACGGAGAAGGCGGGGGTTGTTGAGTTTGTCCAGCGCGTAACTGTTTAAGATGGGCACCAGGGGTTTGTGGTCTGTCACAAGCTCCAAAGTTGGCAACCCTTCAAGAAATTGTCGGCAATTTTGCATGGCCCATGCTGCACCAAGAGACTCGAGTTCGATCATCGCATATCTTGTTTCCGCACTGGACAAGAAGCGAGACCCGACTTGAACCACACGGCACACATTTTCGGCATCGCACTGTTTTAGTAGGAAACCGAGGCCGTTGAACCTCGAAGCATCCACATGGAGGCTGGTGGGCCGTGAAAGGTCAGAAAAAGCCAAGTCACTGACCGTTTACAACAAAACTCTGGCAGCTGGTTTTCCATAAGCAAAAATTTTAGGAACGAATAATTTTTTTCGTTTTCTGC